>NC_132895.1:4028729-4328729 GCF_030463535.1 Salminus brasiliensis | reverse complement strand
TGTCTCTCTCGTACTAACACTCTAGTACTCTCACTATACTTTTTTCCCTTTAGCACTCTCTCTCAGTCTCTCACGTAATCTCTCTCTCTCTAGTACTCTCTGTCTACCTATACTCTCTCTCTCCTGTCTCTCTCTCTAGCACTCTAACGCTCACTCTCTCTCTCTCTCTCTCTCTCTCTCTCTTTCTCTCCTTCACCCTCTACCACTCTTTCTACACCTCTCTCTCTCTCTCTCTCTCTCTCTCTCTCTCTCTCTCTCTCTTTCTCTCCTTCACCCTCTACCACTCTTCTACACCTCTCTCTCTCTCTCTCTCTCTCTCTCTCTTTCTCTCCCTCTCCTTCACCCTCTACCACTTTTTCTACACCTCTCTCTCTCTCTCTGTCTCTCTCTTTCTCTCTTTCACCCTCTACCACTCTTTCTACACCCTTCTCTCTCTCTCTCTCTTTCTCTCCTTCACCCTCTACCACTTTTTCTACACCTCTCTCTCTCTCTCTCTCTCTCTCTCTCTCTCTCTCTCTTTCACCCTCTACCACTCTTTCTACACCTCTCTCTCTCTCTCTCTCTCTCTCTCTCTCTCGCCCTCTCCTCTGCAGTGGGCTATATAAGCACAGGGAGGAGGTGTGTCAGCCGTGTCATATGTGGTGTCTTCACTATTCTTCACTTTTGTGCATGGTATTTGTGTGTGTGTGTGTGTGTGTCTGTTCTCTGGCAGGAGCATCATTACATAATGGCTGCAGTGCAGGCTGGCCCAGCTGGATTGATGTACTAGGAGGTGGGAGGGGAGAAGGAGGGGCTCAGTTCAGGGCAGCTGGGGCCTTTTGTCGCTTGGTCAGCCTTTTGTGAAGCTCCCAGCGAGAGAGAACCATCAAAAAAAATCCCAACACTGGAGAACAGCGGAACACGGCGGCAGTTCACCTCCAGCACACACTGCTATTTTTGGGCCATGCTGAATGTCAACAAATGAGAGTGTGTTTGTTTGTTTGTTTGTTTGTTTGTATGCATGTTTGTTTTCATACATTTGCGATTAGACGTCATGGTATGGACTGTATTAGGGTGAAGGACAGTGTTCATTATAAAGGTTAGCTGCTCCACAGGGGAGCGTCGATTGCTCTGTACCACTGTTCCCCTCTGGCATCAATGGCCTGTGGGGCACCACTGCTGTGCTGTTGGGAGGCCCTCACTCAATGTGCGAAAGTCCATTCTCAACATCCCGAAGCAGTTTCCAACATGCTACCAGCCTCCACCCGGTACTCTATTACCATGCTCATCTGAACATCAGTCAAGTCATGTCTGTTACCATGACGATGACGATTGTTTTCATTCTACAACAACTGACTAGTGTGCTTGCTTACTTCTACATGCAGGAAACCCACCGTCACATGCCACCTGGGACGTCCCGGGCCAAACCCATTCTAAACCAGGAGTGGTCATAATATTCAGATGTGACCGTGACAGTGGACGAAGGGTGGTAGCGTCCTGGAACTTTGTGGGATGTTCTGGAGCCACCATGGTGAAGGTGTACCGAGAATGGGCTTCTCACACACTGAGAGAGCACCTCTCAACGGCATGACTATGGAGCCCCACCAGCCATTAATGCCAGAGGGAGGGATGGCGACTTCGGTGAGTGCTACAGAGCAATCGACACCATGTAAAAGGTTCTATATCCACCAGTTAGCCATAACATTAAAACCACTGATAGGTGAAGTGAATAACGCTGATGATCTGGGTCCAGTGGCTCCTATCAAGGGGTGGATATCTTAGGCAACAAGTGAACAGCCAGTTCTTGAAGGTGATGGAGGTGTTGAAGTAGGAAAAATGGGCAAGCGTAAGACATTTTGACAAGACCCGGCTATGACCCAGTCATCTAGAACATCTCCAAAACATCAGGCAGGTCTTCTGCAGTGGTCAGTACCTACCAAAAGTGCTTTAAGAAAGGACTGTGCAGCCAAGGCTCACTGACGCTCATGGAGGCCCCATCTCCCAACTCCCAGGCCAATGTCTTAGTGCTAGATCCCACAGGACACCTTCAGAGGTCGTGTGTAGTCCATGCCTCAATGGGTCAGAGGCCTTTTGGAAGCCCTTTTAGGAGACCTTCTTAATATGAAACAAATGGTTTTAGTGCTGAAGCATCCGAGAGAGGTTTTCCAGAGATCCGACGAGCCTTTTAACCAGGCAAAGAATCATTTAACCATCTAAGTAGTTCTTTGAATTGTCAGGGCCTTGAGTGAAGAACCTCTGAAGAACCCTTTTAAAGAGCGTAGCGCATGAAAAAAGGAAAAACTGGAAATCTGAGGCTCAGAGCTTTACAGCTTACAAACTACTCAAGAGTATTGTTTCTGTACTTGATGTTTGAACATGGCTGTGAGGATTTGATTGAGGATTTATTGCATTCAGCCCCACGAGAGTATTATGAAGGTCAGCTCCTGATGTTGGATGATTAGTTCTGCTACTCCAACTCAACCCTAAGCCGTTGAAGCTCCATCACTCTGTTACTGGCCTAATTTGGCGTACACTACATGGAAAAAAAAGTATTGGGACACCTGCTTATTCATGTTTTTTTCCAAAATCAAGGGAATTAAAAGTCTCTACTGTGACAAGAGTGTTAGTGAGGTCAGGATGTTGGATGATGATCACCAACCCACCTCATCATCCACCATCAACTCACCCCAAAAGTATTGGATGGAGCACCAACCATCCATCATTCGAGAGAACACAGTTCTTCCACAGCTCCACAGCTCAATGCTGGGGGGCTTTATGTACCCCTCTACTAGCCCACGCCTGGCCTTAGGCAGCATGGTGACCTTAAGCTCATGTCCAGCTGATACAGAGTGTCCCATTCTATTGCCAGTCCTTTTTCTATGGAGAATACTGTATGTAGAATGGTATATGTACTATATGTATACTCACATCTCATTAAAAAAGGGTTCTTTATGGAACCAAAAGTGGTTCTTCAGTGGCATTACTCAAAGAACCCTTTGTAGGACCTGTATATATATATATATATTTGTTTGTCAAATTCTACAATTTTCCTTTTCTACAAATTTGGTGCTGCCAATTAACCCACCTGTTCGTTTGTAGCGCCCCCTAGCACTAGCCACAGGTGAAGCCAGCCACTGCCTCTTTTCCAACTGCCACTGATGCAGCATCGCTAGGCAGCCGACACACTCTGAGGAAAGCGCCAGATCCCCAGATCCACCACACCAGCTAACAGACACCTGTGCCAGCCAACATCATCAACTTCCAGGATGATGAGGGGAGAGAGCGCCATCTACCCGCCCGGAGAGAGCACGGCCTATTGTGCAGAGCATTAAACTGCTGAAGATAGATTGTTGGTAGTAGTGCTGCAGAAGACACTAATTATAAGCATCTGGACCTAAACCTAATAAAGCACCCGAAGAGACTGTGCGCTTTAATATGTGTGTATTAATGTGTGCGAGTTTGAGTGTGTGTGTGTGTGTGTGTGTGTGTGTGTGTGTGTGTGAGAGAGGAATAACAGCCTAATTGTAATTAGATATTTTATTCCCCACCAATCAACGTCAGAGGCATTCAGATGAATGCACAGCCCTGCCAGATAAACTTTATATAGCTAAATAAAGAAGTCTCCCGCAGCTCGCCGGCCTAATGCATTATTTAAATGTAGCCTATCAAGATCAATTGCGACCTAATTCTCCAATCCCCAGCCGTTGCAGTATCCCAGTCGCTCTGACATTCGCAGTCAGAGCCCTGCACGACTGGGGGCCAGCAATCATTTCCCCCTGAAAGTGAAATATTAATTGACTATTGATTACAGATCAACATCACAGGAGTTGTCAGTCATGGCCGGCCTGACAGATGCTGCATAACCATCTAATTATTTACCACAGTCAGGGCCACAATAGATTATACACCATATGGACAAAAGTATTGGGACACCCACACCTTCCACATACAGGAGCTTTTTTCTGACCTCCCATTCTAAACCCATAGGTTGTATTAATATGGAGCTGGTCCCCATTTGCTTTGCAGCTCTACCAGCAGCAGCAGGTCTGGAGCTCTGCAGTTATTTGAGTCAGTTGGAGGCTTTTCTGCACTATGAGAAAAGTCTGAGCTCAGCACTCGGCCCTGACCCCGCTCTGTAGCTTTACGTGGTCGGACACTCGGTGGACGCTGAGCTGCTCTCTGTGAGCTGTTCCTCCTAAACTCTTCCACTGTTCAATAATAACACCACTCACAGCTGATGGAGGAAGATCTAGGAGGGAAGGTCTAAAGACTGCAGGGCTGAGACTGAATGGAGCACCTGAATTCAATAAGTGCACAGCAGCTTCATCAACACAGGCATGGGTATTAGGGCTGAGTATTGGCAAGAACCTGACGATACGATACGTTTCACAGTACAGAGGTTACAGTGGGAACAGTGGGATCTAAAGACAGAGTGCAACACTGCCCTCTAGTGTTGTTTAAACACAACACTAAATGAACCACTGTCCGCCACCTATCTTTACATCTAAACTATTCAATAATCATCGATACAGTATTGCAGAACATAATATCATGATACTCGATAGATACATCGACAGAACCCTCTAAACCTAGAACTCAAATGTTCCTCAATGCTCTTAGAGGAAATCTGATTCCTCAAAGAACCCATTTAAATGAAGGTTCCTAGAGGATCTTTGGGCTACTATAATTCAAAGCGTCTTAAGACCTTTAAAAGGTTCTCCACACTTACATATTTCTAACATACAAGGTTCTTTAAGGAACCTTAACCCGCTCTCTTAACCCACTGCACCCCAAACCATTTTTTAATAAAATGATGTCTATGATGACATACCCAACACTGATCAAAGGTAGCTCTTCAACTACTCTCATAATATTGGGGTCTATGGAAAGGTAATAGTCAGGGGAACTATTACCAGGCTGGAGTAAATCATCATTATCATAAGGAAACCTTGTATCTCCATTATATGTGTAACCGCTGTCTTTGTCTGGCTCCTGTGTCTCTGTTTCTGCCCATTAGCACATCCCACCCCATCCCATCCCATCTGCAGATGCTGCTTTTAGGGGCAATGTAACGTATGCATAGACGTGGGCTCACTGTAAAACTCTGCTAGAGAACCTCTAGGTTGCTCCAAGAACCTGGGGGTTCCTTCAAGAACTCAAATATTCCTCAATGCTCTTAGAGGTGCCTGTAAGAACTTCTGCAATTTGTCAGTCTGAAATCAGCAAATCAGCAAATCAGCACATGGTTCTGTTTGTTTGCTTTCTTGTCTCCGCCCTAGCCCCGCCTTGTCGTTAGTGTTCCCACCTGTGTCTCCTTTGTAGCCCTGCTCTCTCGTTATCTTCCCCAGGTGTTCCTGCTTGTGTCTGATGCTCTTAAGCCTCTGTGTTTGCTTTGTTGGTGGTCTATTGTTGTTGATGTTGGTTTGGTTTACTAGTTTTGTTATTTTGGCTTTATTGTGGCTTTCATTTTTTTGTGCTTATGGATATTTCAGCACTTTTGGATTCTGTGACCTCTGTCAGGGATGATATTAAAAGGATTGCTGAAGACCACTCGCACTTGCATGCTGCCTCAACCTCCCTTATGTTACAATATGGTGTTTTTCGCTTGTTGACCTGAAGTAAATCTGGGATTTCTTCTTTACATCATGTCCAAATTTCATGATAAATGGACCAATAGAAATGCTCCAAAATGGCTTCGAATAATATGTTATTTCCATTGACTCCCATTGAAAGCTAGGAAGGTTTTTTCCTTCTCCCGTAAAGTTGCAGAAATTTAAGACATGAGCGCCGATAGGTTTTAACGTATGCTTATCAGTCTAGTCCCTTTTACCTACAGGAACAGCATTGTTTTAGACCACAGCTGTGCTTTGTAGAAACCTGTCAGGTGCATCTGATAGGTGCATTTAGAAATGCCACTGTTTTTGGTTGCTTGTTTGAATAGCTTTCTGCACGGTGCACTGGTACCACTTCCTCTCATTAACACCCCGCGTTGCCAGTGCTTACAAAATGTCTACATGAGAATACTTTCAAACTTCACACTCCGGGAGAGAGGCTTGTTTCCTTGGCAACCGCATTTTTTTCCCTCCTCCCCCCTGTTTTTCCTTTAGCGCTCGCTCGGCTACACGTTGCTGCTCCTACCTGGGTGCTGGATACTTTTATTTCAGACCGAACCGCTTCTCATTTGCTCCTCTTATCGCAGTCTTGTCTTTGACTCTGGTGCATAGGAGATGTGTGATGCAGCAGAGTGGGGGATGCAGATGCACGGTGGGGTGAAAAATAGGCTACACTTCAAGCATGGAATGGTTTTCAGACCAGAATGCTTCAGGGAGCGATGAGAAAACACTCAGCCGCCTCTTTCTGCAGTTATTCTCCACGTCTGCATGTGGAAGACTGAGTGGCAGGGCGCTGTAAGCTTTTTTTGCATGATTGAGAATTGTTGAAATATGGATGAGGTTACATAATTGATTAGCTTAGCTTAAGAAGCGACTCTGGGTCCAAACATCGCCACCAACGGATTTACAGGGCCTGCTTCAGCAGCACCAAAGAGCAGACCACTCCCCACCCCATCCCATCCCATCCTATCTGCAGGTGCTGCAATGTAACGTCTGCATAGATGTGGGCTCACTGTAACAAATCTGCTGGAGAACCTCGCAGTTCTAGGTTCTCTAGCAGGTCCAAACATCACCACTAACGGATTTACAGGGCCTGCTTCAGCAGCACCAATAAGCAACCACTCCCCACCCCATCCCATCCTATCCTATCTGCAGGTGCTGCTTTAAGGGGTAAGGTAACGTCTGCATAGACGTGGGCTCACTGTAAAACTCTGCTAGAGAACCTCTAGGTTGCTCCATGAACCTGGGGGTTCCTTCAAGAACTCAAATATTCCTCAATGCTCTTAGAGGTGCCTGTAAGAACTGTGATTTGTCAGTCTGAAATCTGGTTCCTTAAAGAACCTGTTTGAGGATCTTTGTGCTCCTATCCTTAGATACCCAAGTGGTTCTTTGAGCAATGCTATAGCAGAACCACTTTGGGTTCTATATAAAACCTTGTGTGTTAGAAATATGTAAGTGTGAAGAACCTTCACATTAAGCGAATTTTTAAAGACCTTTAAAAGGTTCTTCTGGATGTGGTTCTTCTATGGAATCTACTGCATCTGTACCATAAGACAATTACCATGGACCCTATCCTTAGAAACCAATAAAAACACACTGATTTAAAACACACACAATAGAAGTTAATGGGAAGGCACTGCATCATTTGTCCATTGACTTCTATTATAACTGTATTTTGACCTTTTTTTAACCCGATCTCTATCTGCTACATCTGTAGTATTTCATCAATAACTATTGGCCCTGTGCGGAAACCCAAACCCACTCAAAACACACACCATAGACGTCAATGGGAAGATTTCTCAGGATCTACCCATTGACTTCTATCACGAATATATTCTGAGTCAACTGTTTTTGACTTGATCAGTTTTTCATTCAAAAAAAATAACAAAAAAACAGTAAAACACATAATGGAAGTCAATGGGAATATGTCTCAGCATCGACCCATTGACTTCTGTTATACATTTATGTTGAGTCGACCATTTTCAACTTGATCTGTCTTCAGGTTCTATTGCATATGATTAATTCATTACTTTGGATCCTGTACTTACAAACAAGCAGAAAACCTACTGGTTCAAAACACACACAATGGAAATGAATGGGAAGCTACTATATCAACATCTGCCCATTGACCTCTATTATCCTGTAATTTTAGTCAATGTTTTTTCAACCTGAGCCCTATCTGCTGCATTTGTTTCATATGATCAGTTATAGGTCATATATATTATATACAGTACAAGAGCCAATCAAAACATGTGTGCAGAAGTCTGTAGGAAAGCTGTATCAGTAACTGTCCACTGACTTCCATTATACACATATGTTGAGTACATTTGTTTCTACTACATCTGTACCATCAGGGAAATTACTATGGGCAATGTATTTAGCAACCAAAAAAACACAGATTCAAAACACAAAACAGAAGTCAATGGGAATGTAGTATATCAGCATCTTTCCATTGACTTCTAATGATCTGTAAATGTAATTTTAGTTGCTTTGATCTGATCTCCATCTACTATATTTGTCACCTAAGGTCAATTATAGATCACATAGATTATATAGAATATAAGAACCCATTCAAAATACACCAAATAGAAGTCAATGGGAAGGTGTCTCAGCATTTGCCCATTGACTTCTATTATACATGCATGTTAAGTCAACCTTTTTTCAACTTGATCTCTGTCTTCAGCTTCTATTGCATATAATTAATTCATTACTTTGGATCATGTACTTACAAACAAACAGAAAATCTACTGGTTCAGAACACACACAATATAAATTAATGGGAAGCTACTATATCAGCATCTGCCCATTGACCTCTATTATCCTGTAGGTTTAGTCAATGTTTTTTTTAACCTGAGCCCTATCTGCTGCATATGATCAGTTATAGATCATATATACTATATACAGTACTAGAGCTACTCAAAACACAAATAGTAGAAGTCTGCGTCAGCATCTGTCCATTGACTTCCATTATACACATATTTTGAGTACCTTTTTCTAATGAACCTGTACCATCAGATAAATTACTATGGGTTTAGCAACCAATGGGAAACAAAACACTGATTCAAAACACACATGTGAATATATGAAGCCATTTAAAACACACATAATAGAGGTCAATGGGAAGGTAAATCAACATCTGCCAATTGACTCCCATTATAAACATACCAACCTTTTTTAAACCAGTTTTATATTTTCTGCGTCTGTACCATATGAACAATTATGGTGGACCCTCTGCTTAGAATTAAACAGAAAAGCCTTTGACTCAAAACACATAACAGAAGTCTGCGGGAATGTGCCTCAGTATCTGCCCATAGACTTCCATTATAAATATACAGTTTTATAACGTTTTCAACCTGATCTGCCCATTTACTTCTATTATAGATGCATTTTGAGTTAACCTGCATCAGTCTGATCTCCATCTACTTCATCTGCACCATATGAATGATTACTATAGACCATGCCCTTAGAAACCAATGGGAAATTCAGAACACACACAATACAGGTCAATAGAAAGGAGTCGGCCAATTGACTTCTATCATACATTCATTTAGAGTCAGTTTGTTTTCCAAGTTGATCTCTGTCTTCAGCTTCTATAGCATGTGATCAACTATACTAGGTGTTTGTTCATTGACTACCATTATAAATTTACCAATGCATTATTAGAAATGCATTAAACACCAGATTCAAAACACACACACACACACACAACAAGTCAATGGGGAGGTGCTGCGGCATCAATTATCATCTATTATCTATTATGAATACATTCAAGTCAATGGGTTTTCTGTTATTCATTCATTTAGAGTCAATTTGTTTTCCAAGTTGATCTCTGTATTCAGCTTCTATAGCATGTGATCAACTATACTATGTACCCTGTGCTTAGAAACAAACAGAAAATCTAATAACTTAAATAACACTATAGAATAAAAGTCAGTGGAAATGTGCCTTGGCGTTTGTCCATTGACTACCAATAAATTGACCAATGCATTATTATAGGTGCAATGAAAAACACACTGATTCAGAACACACACACAATACAAATCAATGGGAAAGTGCTGCAGCATCAACCCATTGACTTCTATTACAAATGCATTATGATTTTCTGTTACACATTCATTTAGAGTCAGTTTGATCTCTGTATTCGGCTTCTATAGCATGTGATCAGCTATACTATGCACCATGTGCTTAGAAACAAACCGAAATCTATTGACTCAAATAACACAGAATAGAAGTCAATGAATAGGGTACATTAACAAAGACCCTGTGCTTAGAAACAAAGAGAAAACCCTGACTCAAAACACACAGAATAGAAGACAGTGGAAATGTGCCTTGGCTCTAAATGAAGTCAATGGTCAATGGTCTATTGACTACCATTAAAAATGTACCAATGCATTATTAGAAGTGCATTAAAAAACAAAGAAAAACACACTGATTCAAAACACACACAATACAAGTCAATGGGAAGGTGCTGCAGCATCAACCCATTGACTTCTATTACGAATGCATTTTAAGTCAATGGGTTTTCTGTTACACATTCATTTAGAGTCAGTTTGAGCTCTGTCTTCAGCTTCTATAGCATGTGATAAACTATACTATGTCCCCTTTGCCTAGAAACAAACAGAAAATCTAATGACTCAAATTACACAGAATTGTGCATTAAAAACCAATGAAAACCACACAGATTCAAAACACACACAATACAAGTCAATGGGAAGGTGCTACAGCATCAACCCATTGACCTCTATTACGAATCTATTACGATTTTCTGTTACACATTCATTTAGAGTCGTTTGATCTCTGTCTTCAGCTTCTATAGCATGTAATCAGCTATACTAAATCTAATGACTCAAATAACACAGAATAGAAGTCAATGGAAATGTACATTAGCAGCCATTTTTTGACCCTGTGCTTAGAAACAAAGAGAAAACCCTGACTCAAAACACACAGAATAGAAGACAGTGGAAATGTGCCTTGACTCTAAATGAAGTCAATGGTCAATGGTCCACTGACTACCATTAAAAATGTACCAATGCATTATTAGAAGTGCATTAAAAACAATGAAAAACACACTGATTCAAAACACAAACACACACACACAGTACAAGTCAATGGGGAGGTGCTGCAACATCAGCCCATTGACTTCTATTACAAATGCATTTTAAGTCAATGGATTTTCTGTTACACATTCAATTAGAGTCAATTTGAGCTCTGTCTTCAGCTTCTATAGCATGTGATCAGCTATACTATGTACCATGTGCTTAGAAACAAACCGAAATCTAATGACTCAAATAACACAATAGAAGTCAATGGAAATGTACATTAGCAGCCATTTTTTGGACCCTGTGCTTAGAAACAAACAGAAAACCCTGACTCAAAACACACAGAATAGAAGACAGTGGAAATGTGCCTTGGCTCTAAATGAAGTCAATGGTCAATGGTCTATTGACTACCATTAAAAATGTACCAATGCATTATTAGAAGTGCATTAAAAACCAAAGAAAAACACACTGATTCAAAACACACACACAATACAAGTCAATGGGAAGGTGCTGCAGCATCAACCCATTGACTTCTATCACGAATGCATTTTAAGTCAATGGATTTTCTGTTGTTTTAAATGTATTCAAATGATTTCCTATGATATTCAGCTGTGATATAAGCTACAGATATGGATTGGGTTGAAAGGCACTGGAGTGCTCATTTAATTATCACTAATCGATCTAGATCCACCCTTAATGCTTCATCATCGCCACCGTTTCCGTTAGGAAAGGGGGAATCTGAGAACCTGGATATCAGCACGGTTCTAGATATCTTATTTCGCCTTCCAAAAAAAGATGCCATGAGAGAGAAGGATGTGTGGGTAATAAAGCCCCAGCGTGCTGAGCTACGCCTCATTTAGTCGATGCTGAAACGCCAACGCGCAGCGGGGACGCGCACAGCGCAGCGCAGCAGCAGCGGTGCGCGCTCCCGGCTTTCAGCACCACGGACAGCAGCCGAGCCGCAGCATCAGCTCCACTCAGCGCAGCACGTCGACGGGCTTTTCTGCCGTTTGCTCCTTCTCCATCGGCAGCGAGAGGATCTGAGGACTGAAGCAGCATGGTAGCTCGTCTGCTCGACTCCTGAAAGCTCTGCCAAGAGGAACAAGACACAACGACACAGCGCAGCCACGGCTGCCCCTCATAGCTCGATGCATATGCAAAAGCAGCGAGGCAGCACCGGGCATTCCGCCGCAGTGAGCGCGCCCCCGCGGCTCTGAAGTGGGGCTTCTTTGCTTTATTTTCTTCGTTTTGCTCTAAAAAGCTGCTGTCCGGCGTCGCGAGGGATCGGAGCCGGGGCTCTGCGCGCACTCTGGCACTCCGCACCATGCGTCTGCTCCTGCTGGCGGCGCTATTCTCCTGCTCGTGCGTGCGCGGCGGCTGCGAGCCCAAGGTGGTGAACATCGGGGCCGTGCTGAGCCAGAAGAGGTACGAGCAGGTGTTCAAGGATGCGGTGGCCCAAGCTAACGTGGTGTACGGCAGGGACAAGTTCAAGCTGACAGCCATCTCTGTCACACACAAGGCCAACGCTATACAGATGGCACTGTCCGTGTGCGAGGACCTCATCTCCAGCCAGGTGAGTTGAGCTGAAGCGTTTTACGCCATTCGTGCTCAGGACAGGGTGGGTTGGTTTGCAGGAACAGATCTAGAAAGGTTCGCTCAAGGACTCTGGAGAAATTGGCCCAAAACACATGTAGAAATGAGTTTCTCCAAAAGGGACAAAAGCATTAACTCATGGTCAGAAAAACTTGCCCAACAGCGTAGGACCAAAAAAGGTGGATCCCAAAGGACTGGCTCAAAAGGATAGGCCCGATACGATTGGCCCAAAAGCACTGGTCCAAAATAATGTCTCCAAAAGGGCTGATACACAAATATGTGCCTAATAGCAATGACCCAAAAGGTGAGCCCAAAATGAGCAAAATGAATGAAACCATAGGGAATAGTTTAAAAAGACTGGCCAAAAGAATTGGCCCAAAACAGTAGGCCCAATAGGACTGGACCAAAAGCGGTCTCTTCAAAAAAACATTACAGGAAATGGGTAGATTAGCCATTAACATAAAAGTCGTGGCCAAAATGAAAAAAAAAGGACTGGCCCAAAGAATAAGCTTAATACGACTGGCCCGAAATCATTGTCCAAAAGGATAGGCTCATTAGGATTGCCCCGAAAGTACTGGTTCAAGTGAGCATCCCCAAATGGTTGGTCCAAAACAAATGAGGGTAATAGGAATGACTCAGGTTGGTCCCACAGAACTAGCCCAAAAACAATGGGCCCGATCCAATTGCCAAAGAAGGGATATCTTAAAAAGGTGGGCCCATAATTGTTAGACCAAATAAACTTTCAAAAGGATCAGCTCAGTAGGGAACTCCCAAAAAGGTGAGAACTGGAATTTAGTCCAAAAGTCCAAAACAACTGGGCCTAAAAGGATGTCCGAAAAGGCTGTGTCCAATAGGATTGGGACAGAAGATATATTTTTGAACATGTGGGCCAAAAGTCTGTAGACCAAAAGGATGGTCTGAAAAGGAACAGCTCAGTAAAGATGTCTCGAGAGGATTAGCTTAAAAGGAACAGTTCAAATGGGTGAACTAAAAAAAAAAGATGGGCTCAAAAGCTTTTCCATCCAAAAGAGTTTGCTGCAAAGGTCTGACCCAAGAGACTTGGCCCAATAGCACAGCGGATCCATAGTGAGACAGTGGCCATGATGATGAGGGCAGTATGCATCAGCTTGAATGAGTAAAGTGGCATGTGAAGAGCCAGTATAATTGGAACCACTGTAATCACTCTCTCAATACCCACTTATGGGCTAAAAGTGTGTGTGTGAGTGTGTGTGAGAGAGAGAAACCTCGAGCTAATCTGATATTTGTAAGCATATTTTTAGCAGCAGTATCTGCATCTATATTTACAGTATTCCTAATCTGAGGAAAAGCCCTAATGGATCCTGTAGATATCATGCATGATGATGAAGACTAGCCTGTGAATGGAGAGAAGCAGAAACTCAGAAGCTGCTCATCTAATGAGACCTAATGTGCTGAGGGCACCAGGTCCTGAGAGCAGAGTGCAGTCAGGGTGGCTAGTTTTTTTTCAGGTTTTCACACTCTGTGCTGATGGGGCTGATTAGGTGTCATCTACAGCCAGTGCTTCAACCCCGACTGTCCGAAGACATCCTCTAGTAAAGCTGTAGAAAATAGATGGGAGGGAATAGCTCAAAAGGTGAGCCCAAAATGTGCAAAAAGAATGAAACCATAGGGAATAGCTCAAAAGACATAGTTAAAAACAGACTGGCCAAAAGAACTGGCCCAAAACAGTAGGCCCAATAGGGCGGGACCAAAAGTGGTATCATAAAAACCATTATGGGAAATGGGTAGATTAGCCATTAAGGTATAAGTCATGGCCAAAATGAAAAAAAAGGACTGGCCCAAAGAATAAGCTTAATAAGACTGGCCCAAAATCATTGTCCAAAAGGATAGGCCCATTTGGATTGCCCCAAAAGTACAGGTTGAAGTGAGCATCCCCAAATGGTTGGTCCAAAACAAATGAGGGTAATAGGAATGAAGACATCCTCTAGTAAAGCTGTAGCTGGGCTTCGGAGTTAGCTGGGGTGATGGCCCAGGTCAGGGGAGCAGCTGCAAAGCAAACTATGTGTGAAATGAATGAAGCATGAAGGGAGCAGATATAGTCATTAATTTTTTTTTCAAACATGCCATAAGGTGCCATATGAGTGTGATTTGCCAAAATGAGGCCAAGCCCAACTGTGTGTGCAGCGAGCATCTGCAGTGCAATGCTGAACTTGCAGGAGAGGCGAATAAGAGAGACAGAGCATGTCATAGCTGGTTAAACTGTAGACGAATACAGAGACAAACACAGCCCACATATCACAGCAGGCTCTGCAACACAGTGGAGCTCGTGAGCTGAAAGCGAAGACCAATTAAAGGGACCACCACAAGCTGTTCCTTGCCAGCCACCTTTACCAGGGAAGACCGTACACTATATAGATCATAAATCAAGGTCTTCTGAAATTAAGGACATTCACACAGAGTTTGTTCCCCTTTGCTGCAGCAACAGCCTTGTAACAGCCTCTATTCTTTGGAGAAAGCTTTAGAGTAGATGTTTGTAACATCACTGTAAAGATTTGATTGCATTCATCCACTCGAGAGCATCAGTAAGATCAGGTGCTGATGTTAGGTGATTAGTTCTGCTACTCCAACTCATCCCAAAGGAATTGGATGGTGCTCCATCACTCCAGAGAATACCCAATGGTAATTCCACTGCTGGGAGGGTGCGATCGTTACATCATTTTAGATAACAGGAGGGAAGGGTTCACTCAAAGGTCTAAGTCAAAAGGATGCTCCATAATATTTGGCTGAAAATGCTGATCTCCAAAGCTCGAAAGGAGGTTCCCGAAGGATTGGCTCCAAAGGAATGACTCAAAGGCAATGGCTGGGTCTAAGGGGCTGCTCAAACCAGATGCCAGAAAAAGGGCTCATCCAAAGTGTGGTCCCAGAAGGAATGGCTTCGAAGGATGGAAAAAAAAGACTGGTTAAAAAGGTTTGGCTCAAAATGGATGCCTCAAAAGAAAGGGCTCAACTGCGATGGCCAAAAGAGGTGGGTCCTGATGGGTGGGCACGAAAAAACCCATCCAAAAGGGTGGTCCACATAGGATTGATGCCAAAGGAATGACTCAAAAAAGGTTGTATTGAAAGGCCAAAGACTCAAAAGCAATAGCTTAATTGCAATGTCCCAAAGAATTGGCCTGCTACAGATGGGTGGACCCAAAGGACTCATCGAAAAATGTGTCCCTAGTAGGACTGACTCCAAAGAAATGACTCAAAAGGTACGGCAAAAAGGGCTGGGTTTAAAGGGCTGCTCAAACCGGATGCCAGAAAAGGGCTCGTCCAAAGTTGTGTCCCAGGAGGATTAGCTTCAAAGGAATGCCTCAAAAGGGAGAAAAAGATTGGTTAAAAGGGTTGGCTAAAAACCTCAATTGTGATGTCCAAAAGAGGTGGTCCATTAGAAATGGGTCCAGATGGGTGGGCCTGAAATTCAAATTCAAAAGGATGGTCCACATGACTCCAAAGGAATTACTCAAAAATGGTTGACTTGAAAGGCCTGGCAAAAAACGGATGCCTCAAATTCAATGGCCCGAAGAATTGGCATATTAAAGATTGGTCTAGATGGGTGGGCCTAAAGGACTCATCTAAAAATGAGTCCTTAGTAAGACTGACTGCAAAGTAATGACTTAAAAAGGCCTGGCTAAAAAAGGATGCCTCAAAAGGAATACCTCAATTGCAATGGCCCAAATATGTGGTCCATAAAGGTTGATCTACAAGTGACACATCTAAAAGGCTGGTCTCAGTAGAATTGACTCCAAAGGGATGGCAAAAAGGGTTGGCCTCAATGGGATAGCTCAAAACAGATGCCTCAACTGGAATAGCTCAATTTGTGATGGCCCAAAGAGGTGCCCCTTTAAAGATGTATCTAGATGATGGGCCCAGAGACTCATCTAAAAATGTGTCCCTACCAGGACTGACTCCAAAGGAATGACTCAAAAGGGATGGCAAAAATGGCAAGCTTGAAAGGCCTGGCTAAAAACGGATGCCTCAAATTCAGCTCAATTTCAATGGCCCAAAGAATTGGACTATTAAAGATGTGTCTAGATGGGTGGGCCTAAATTACTAATTTCAAAATATGTCCCTACCAGGACTGACTCCAAAGGAATGATGCAAAAGGGATGGCAAAAACCAGATGCCTCAGAAGGAATACCTCAATTGCGATGGCCCAAAAATGTGGTCCGTAAAAGATTGGTCCACAAGTGACACATCTAAAAGGCTGGTCTCAGTAGAATTGACTCCAAAGGGATGGCAAATGGGTTGAGGGTTGGCCTCAATGGGATATCTCAAAACAGATGCCTCAACTGGAATAGCTCAATTTGCAATGGCCCAAAAAGATGGTCCAAAAGGGTTGACCCAAAAGGATTCATGCAACGGGTGGAATGAGGTCTCCTGCAGAGCGCTGATAGACTCTGGGGACTAATCGCGTCAGAGGCAGCCTTGCATCATTAAAAGCCTGCTCAAACCAAATTAAATTAAAAGCACTTAAAGTGCTCCTAGGATGGTTTATGTTTTTTAAAAAGCGCTGAAGTCATTGCTTTCCTTTCGGTGTGGAGTTCAGAGCTGACGAAACACAGCCCCATGTAAAAGGAATAAATGCAGAGTAATTCATCTTGTAGCCAAAGCCAATCCATTCTCTCTCTGCCTCTTGCTGTCTCGTTCTCCCCTTCTGCCTGCAGTCTCTACTCATATACATACACTAGTTGGACAAATGTTTGTGGACACCGCTTCTAATGCTACTTTTCAGCTGCTTTGCATTGCACCCATTGCTGACACAGATGTGCAAATACACACACACAGCTTGCCTAGTCCCTGTAGGGAGGTACTGCCAATAGAATAGGTACTATCTGGAGCAGGTAAACATAAATCTATTGGCACCATGACTCTTAACGCCAGGCATAGGCTGGTAGAGGGGTTTAAAGCCCCCCAGAATTAAGCTGTGGAGCAGTGGAAGAACTATATTCTCTGGAATGATGGAGGTGGTGCTCCATCCAGTACTTTTGGGATGAGCTGGGGATGTTGGGGATGAGGTGGGGTGGTGATCTTCCATCATCCAACATCCTGACCTCACTAATGTTCTAATTAAGTCCTCACAGCAGTGCTCCTCCAAAATCTACCAACCTAGTAGAAAGCCTTTTATTTTCTGGACAGTAGAGACAGTTACTCCAACAAAAGCAGGATCTGCTCTTTTTATACCCTTGAGTCCAGAGTAAACAACGAGTAAGCAAGTGTCCCAATACTTTTGTCCATATAGTGAGTGTACCTTTAATGAATTTACCCAGTCTGCATTGGTTTAAATGCAGAGTTAAACCAATGGATGATTTGCAGGAGTGAGGAATGGAAGCCTGCTTTTAAGAATCTATTTATATCTCGTCATATGATTTTGTGGGGTGGACAGATCGCATGACGGAAGCTGACACTTCCATATTTGTCTCTTGGATCTTCATAGCTGTTAATGTACCTTCCCTGTGCCTTCATACAGGCCTTGAAGCTGGTGAAGCTCTCAGTCTGAGAGAAGGACAGTCCGTGGCAGATGGTACAAAAGAGATGCCTGAGAGCACTTTGGATGAAAATCCTCGTTCAAGGCCCAACCACACAGCCTGTCAGCCTACAAAGCCGTCATAACCGAGCACAGTGCCAGAGCTGTGTTTTCTGTCTTGTAGTATCTCTCTTTGATTTCTGTAGCATATTTTCACTAAATATGGCTGCATCATAAGCAGTCGTAGTCCCCTTGGGATGATTGCGGCCTAGGCAATATGCCTGTCGTGTGAAAGTAATTAGTGGGATAAGGATTACTGTTATTTTTTGATGGTCTGGGGGGATAAGCTCTGATCAGCCATAACAATAAAACCACTGAGATCAGTAAATAACGTCGATCATCGGTCAGTTGTTGAAGGTGAAGTGTTGAAAGCAGGAAAGCTAAGGTATCTGAGACAATTTGAGAAGATTCAAGCTGTGATGTTCTGGAAGATGACTGGGTCAGAACATCTCCCAAACATCAGACAGGTCTTGTGGAGTGTTCCCAGTCAGTACCAGTACAAAATGTGCTCTGAGGAAGGAGAACTGACAGGGTGATGGGCATCCGTGGCTTACTGATGCTCATGGAGGTCCCACCCTGGTGCCAGATACCACAGGACACCTTCAGGAGCTCTTGAGGAGTCCATTCTGTGATGGTTCAGAGCTGATCTGGTGGTACAAGGGGGGTCTATGCAATATTAGGCATCATTTAGGCTTGGTGTCCACTCCACTCTGGATCTATCTGCTTGGTCCTCAGCTTTCAGAGGGGTCATCTAACACCAAATCAGTCCGTACAGTGGAGAGCATCTTCAAAATTACATCTGAAGAGGGTCATGCTTCTGAAAGCTCCCTCACAGAAGATGAATATGCATAAGTTGCCTTAAGAAATGCTACTTTTCTTTCAGGGGTTCACTGAATCACGTAGAAATTTAGAAACGCTTGTGCAATCCCCCTTTAACCACAGACCGAACCATCTGAACATTGTGTCCCAGCTCAAGTCCCTGTTGTTGCTCAACACGTATAAATCTAGGTCAGCCGTTTCCGTGTTCCTCTCCTGCTCCCTAAAGTTCTGGGGCTGATTTTTCGTCGGTTCTCTCTGCACCCGCCAGTCTGGCAGACCGTTAAACGCTGAACAGAGAATCTAGAACCCAAATCGAGAGTCATTTCAGAATCTGCTGCCCTTTCTTCTCCATCTGCAGGTGTATGCGATTTTGGTGAGCCACCCTCCACAGTCCAGTGATCACCTCACACCCACACCGGTCTCCTACACCGCTGGATTCTACCGCATCCCTGTGGTCGGCCTCACCACCAGGATGTCCATCTACTCTGATAAGGTTGGCAAAAAAACATTTCGAAAAATCACAATTCAGATTTCACTAGAAACAAGTGAAACCAGTACATAACAGGGAATCATTAAGAATTTCACTTCCTGTTTTTATTATATTACCACCTGATTTCATTCAAATAATAATAATAATAATAATAATAATAATAATAGTTATTAATAATAGACATGGTCATAATAATAGTTATAATAATAAAAATTAATTGGGAAACACCATCATCATCATCATCATTATTATTATTATTATTATTATTATTATTATTATTATTATTATAAGGAACTATCTATCTATCTATCTGTCTGTCTATGGCAGTGTGTGTATATAGAGGGGAGTTACAGTAAATATCTCTGAAGTCATTCGACCCTATCTGTCTGTCTATCTATCTATCTATCTATCTATCTGTCTGTCTGTCTGTCTGTCTGTCTGTCTATCTATCTATCTGTCTGTCTGTCTGTCTGTCTGTCTGTCTGTCTGTCTATCTATCGATCTATCTGTCTGTCTGTCTGTCTGTCTGTCTATCTATCTATCTATCTATCTATCTATCTGTCTGTCTGTCTGTCTGTCTATCTATCTATCTATCTATCTATCTATCTATCTGTCTGTTTGTCTGTCTGTGTGTCTATCTACTTGTCTATAAATAAATAGATAAATAAATAAATATATAGTAAATATATTATAAATAAAATATATTGTTGGATTGCATGAACATGGGTAAAAGTGTATCTCTTAAATATATATAAAAAATATATATTTAAAATGTATTTTGCATATATACAATTGGCCAGTTAACGTATATTTGTATTATATATATTAAAAAAAACATTTGTTTTAGTTCTTGGTTAAAAAAAAATCTTTTCACTGTGTACTGTGTAATACTTGTTTTTTTGCCATGGTAAATATGTATTTGCTAACACCTAAGCTATGATATAAGCTATGCTACATATCTGTATTTAATATTTCCATATCTATATTTAAAAATAAGGGTCTAAGGAACTGTCTGTCTATCTGTCTATCTATATAGGTATATGATATATTGTGGATTATATTTTAGTGTGTTTATGTATTTTGAAATAAAATGCATTTGATTTCAAATGTATGAAAATGCATGTCCATATTTTTCCATACGCATCTTAGTAGATTGACTTGCACGTCTACAGCCTAATTGTGTACACATTGAATTATAAGAATGTATAATATAATATGATAAAATACCCATATATAGCATGTATGGATCCGCTTGCAAAATGAGGCTGGCACCCTGCCATTGGGATGCCACTGCTGGTCCACTCTCAGACCATCCACATAATCGTCCTGTGTTTGGCCTAACTGGTGCAGATAGCTCTTAAGTGAAATGAATAAATGAAGGCAGACAATTAAAAAATCATTTAAAAAAGGCCTGAGCAAAAGAAGGCTGTGGATGCAGAGGAGTCTGGGAAGGGATTTAGAAAGATCTCAGCTTAGTACAGTTTTATTAGTTTAAATAAATGAATACACTATTTAGACAAAAGTATGTGGACACCTGCTCATTCATTGTTTCTACTGAAATCAAGGGTGTTACAACGAGTTGATCCTGCTTTCGCTAGAGTGACTGTCTCTACTGTCCAGGAAAGAAGACTTTCTACTCGATTTTGGAGGAGCATTGCTGTGAGGATTTGATTGCCTTCAGCAAACAAGAGGCATCAATGCATTAGTGAGGTCCACTGCTCCACAGCTCAATGCTGGGAGGGGCTTTATACCCCTCTACTAGCCCACACCTGGCATTAGGAGGCAGCATGGTGCCAATAGGTTCATGTGTATGATATGGAGTAAACAAGCTGTGTGTATATCAGCAAGGGGTGCAAACAGCAAAATGTCTCCTTTCCCGTCAGAGCATCCACCTGTCCTTCCTGCGCACCGTGCCGCCGTACTCGCACCAGGCTCACGTCTGGTTCGACATGATGCGCGAGTTCCGCTGGAACCACATCATCCTGATCGTCAGCGATGACCACGAAGGCCGGGCGGCCCAGAAGAGACTGGAGACCCTGCTGGAGGAGAGAGAGACCAAGGTGAGCCCTTTCTGGGACGTCCCGTAGTCCCTCCCTATATATGTGCGTGTGTGTGTGTGTGTGTATGTGTGTGTGTGAGTGTGTGTATGCCTGTGTAACGATCTCAGAAGTGTTCTATGTACGTAACTGTTTTGCTTTTCTGTTTGACATCTCTCTCATGCCATGTTGTAAATGTTGGCTAACCTTCTGAAGCCAAAGGCATCAACAGCGTCTAATGTGGTCTAATCTAATTAGAGTTCTGTACATTTTTTACTCATCTCACGTTGCTTTTTGCCATAGTCGAAATCTCCTGAGTCTATCCACAACAGGAGCGAAAATCTCAGTCTTAACCTGGGGCTTTGCAAAGCATCACTGGCTCAGAAACGGAGAGGCCCACCCGGCCTTCGCGTTCAGCCGACTCGGAGCAGGCAATCCGTCGGAAAGCCAGCGTTTGTTTGATTTATGGACGTAATGAAGGCTGCATTATGATGGTTATGAGCTCTTCGAAGGCTCCCGACTTTATTTCCTCTGGGAAGAGCTAAATCAAGCTCCCAAATCCACATCAGCGCTCAGCGCGCTGGTAATTACTGTTGCCCTCTTCGCTGATAGAGGACATTATTAACAGTGAGACTATTTTGGTGTAGTTCCAATTAAGCTTTAACCCTGCTGAGAATCCTGAGAATCATTGGGTATCATTGATTTGGCGCTACGGTTAGCAGCAGACGGCTGCTGAAAGTTCTCTTAGAAAGTGCCTATATAAAACGCTGCCCATAAAAACGCCTTGGGATCGTTGGAAGGCTTTTTTAATGGGGAATGATTCATCCTGTAATTCTCCAAAGATGCGGCGTTGACACCGTTAATTATGCACGTCCTGCTGCTCGCGAATGAAGTGGTTATAGAGCGCCGTATATTTGGTGTCAACATGCAGGCTGGAGGTATTGGAGGTACTGCAGCTACTGTGTTGGACCTTGTAGATATACAGCTGTAGTTTGCACCAGCCCACCAGCCCTTTATTTGCTATGTTTACATTTACATTTACAGCATTTAGCAGTTTAGCTAGTTTAAATAGACTAAAAATTCAAAGATCCTCTAAGTTTAGACTCTACTAAACACAAGTCAGTAAGGAGACCACTCTGCTATTCGCCCAAGTACTCTCAGAAGAGGAGGGTCTTCAGTCTGGGTTTGAGGACAGTGAGCGTTGGACTCTGCTGTTTGGACACCCAGGGGAAGTTCGTTCCACCACTTTGGTGCAGGACAGTAAAAAGTCTGGACGCTCGTCTTCCGTGGATCTTAAAGGATGGCGGGTCGAGCCGAGCCATACTTGAAGCTGGAAGGGCTCTTGGTGCAGATCAGGCTTTGGACCATCGCCATCAAGTACGGAGAGGCTGGTCGGTCCAGTCTTGGCTTTGTAGGCCAGTGTCAATGTTGGCGTGGTGGTAATGGAGAAACGTGGTACTGATGGTTGTCTGCTCTTGTTTTCCATCCAGCTGCAGAGATGTGACTCATGCCTTGCTGATGTTCTCTCGTCTCTCCCAGAGGGTTCAGTAGGCCGTACCTGCCGCCCATTTCGGGAATCAGTTTCGGAAAGAAGTGCTTGGGTTGCGGGTTTGCTTCTGGACAGGTCGAGAGTTCTGAGCTGTCTGTTGTTTATTGCATTTTCCAGCTGTTTGTCTCAACAACAGCTGTCCTGGTCAGTTGACATGTTCTGTGATGTTCCACAGTAATGTGTGAAAGAGGGACAGATCCTTTGCACTAGGGATGCACAGTCATAACTGATTAATATCTATATCAGCTACATCAACAGCGGTGTTGGACCACGTAGATATACAGCTGTAGTTTAAAACCCAGTGATCATTATTGTTATTTTATTGTATTATTATTATAAATATTACATTATATATTCATTGTTGTGAGCAAATTTATGTGTATAGCTCTTTTTACAACTGCCGTTGTCACAAAGCCGGTGAGCTTTGAACTGGAGGAAGAAACTTTCGGAGGAAACGAGGGAGGAGCCATCCTCCTCTGATCAGAACTATTCATAAATTATTGATAAATGTCACCAAACCACCGAATAAGACTGTTCTACTGCTCAGGTGAGCTGATATAGTCCTAATTTAATATAATTGTAGTAGAGAAGGTATAAATAATCAGAGTTAATGATGATAAATAAGAATAATGATGGTTAATGGTCTCCCATCAGGTTATTTTGCCCTCCTCATCTGATCCGAGTCTCTTAATGCTAAAGAGTATCGGTCGATTAATCGTTTCAGTGAAATCCCATCATTTTCAGTATCAGTTTCTATAATCAGATGTTCTGGACTGATTGATTTACTTTAGTCTTTTTTTTTTTTAATTACTGTTTTATAGTGTTTAATATCTAATAATCCAGTCTGACCAATCATTATTCTTATCTTCTTTACTACGAGTATATTAAATTAGGACTATATCAGCTCACCTGAGCAGTAGAACAGTCCTTATTTAATATACTCGTAGTAGAGAAGATAAGAATAATGATGGTTAATGATGGTAATAATTTTTATTTATTATGTTTTTCTTTGATATGTATGTCAGTGCCATTGATTGTCTATGTCACATATCATCTATGTCTCCATTTAATTAATAATGAAGTTGATTTGCTAGGGAGTACCGAAGGAGACCTCACTGCAGTGTTGTAAAAGAGCTGGGAGCTGATTGGTCAGACTGGATTTAGATATTAAACACTTTAAAACATTTTGAGAAAAATCTCGACTAAAGTAAATCAATCAGTCCAGAACGTCTGATCATAGAAACTGATACTGAAAATGATGGGATTTCACTAAAACGATGAATCGACTGATACTCAGCATTAAAAGACTCGGATCAGATCAGGAGGGCAAAATAACCTGATTGGGACACCAATTTAAATATATATATATAATATTTATTAATTTAAATTGTCCTTTGTCTTGTCAAGAGCAGGTGAATATAATATATTTTATACAATTTTATTCCTATTACAGTATTTCTACCCCTATAGGAATAAGGGGAATTTAGTCCAAATGTCTTTTTATATAATTTAATAAATGTTTGTGCATATACACCCACAGATGTGTATATTGGATATCGGTCACAGGCCAGAATTTGCACCCCAAATTTGGACACCACAGTCATTTTTAACATCCGAATTGTATAAGAGATGCACAGTGACATCAGAACCACATCAGTATCGGCAGATAATTGCTTAGACATATTAACTACATCAGACAGATGTTTAGATTTGACTAAAATGAACTGAAGTTAATATTTGTTTCTGTTTTTATTGAACTTAAGAAGAGCAGAGTGATGGTTAAGTGATGCTGGACTACTGCCCTGTAATATCTGCATTTAACTATATTCGTACCCATGTATACATATAGGCGAAATTTCACTATAGTGCTGATTTGGGTGGATTTAGTCTAGACCTCAGCAGATATCAGCCCACAGTTTCCATATCAGTGCAGTGTCTTGTATCGACACCAGCAGATATGTACATAAAAAAAAAAGGGAATTGGCCTTAATTCCCATATCGCCGCATCCTTAGGTTCTGCAGGAAAATGCAAGAAGCCGAAGCAAGTGTTGTCAACAATGTTATTTGCTCGTCCGGAGTTTACTGAGGCATATGATGCAGTGCTCGTTATTCACACACTCATGGTTGATAAAGTCTGTTAAGGCACAGGCTTTGTTCCACTTTGCATAATTGTTCGAGGGGCCTGGCACCCCAGAGCGTGCCTTTCGATTCCCTCAGCCACATACGAGGCTCGTTTTCATATTGCTTTAGCTATCAGAATGTGAACGCGTCATCTGCAGTGAGCTATTTTCAGCTGACACGCACCATAGCAGTATTAGGCACAGTGTGGAAAGGGGAGCATGCATCCCTACTGAAGCTGTGTGAAGAAAACATTAGGTGCTGGACTTTGCAAGGCCCTGTCAGACTCTGGGAAGATCTAGCGCCATGTCACGCATAATCCTAAGTGCAACGAGAAGCAGAATCATATCTGGAATTAGATTGTGCTCAGTCATAGCGCAGCGCCGAGTGTTTCTGCGCTAGAGGAGTTTATTTATACCGCTGCGAAATGGCTCAGTCCGAGCACGCAGTTTCCCCCGAGGCTGCTGCCCTCAAAAAATCGGAAGATGCGAAGAATGCAAGATGGTGCAGCAGAAAAGGCCACTGGCCTCCTAATGCACTTTCTCTGTCTGCAGCCGTACATACATACATACAGCAGCCCACAGTGCACACATTGTGGCTTTCAGTCCTCACTGCTGAACTGTTCAGCTCTGCTTTTAACCTGTCCACAGCAGTGAACACACACCCATAGTGCACAGCACCCAGGGAGCAGTTGGGGTATAGGTGCCTTGCGCAATGGCACCTTAGCTATAAACATCCGCTCATTCTTGTCATTTACCATCCTGACGGTCCAGGGGATTGAATCAGCAACCTTCTCAACAAACATCTCAACTTTAGACCACTTCCTGACAGTTCAGGGGTTTGACCCAGGAACCTTCTGATCCCAAGCCCACTTCTTTAACCTTTAGCCCATTTCCTGCCAGTTCAGAGGATTAAACCAAGCCTCCTTCTCTAACATTTAAGCCACTCCCTGACAGTCCAGGGTATCAAACCCGCACTCTTTCCGGTCACAAGCCCACCTTTCTAACCTTGAGTGCCCTTCCTGCCAGTTCTGAGGTTTGAACCAAGCTTCCTTCTCTAATAATTAGGTCACTTTCTGCAACTTTCTGATCTCAAGTCTACTTCTCTAACATTTTAGCCACTCACTGACCATTCAGGGTATCAAACCAACAGCCTTCTGCTCACAAGCCCACCCTTCTAACCTTTAGCCCAGGATCCTTTCAATCTCAAGCCTACTTCTGTAATATTTAAAGAACCCCCTGACAGTCCAGGGTATCAAACCAGCCAGCTTGCCTGTCACAAGCCCAACTTTCTAACCTTTAGGCTCCTTCCTTCCAGTTCAGGGGATTGAACCACATCTCTTTCTCTAACCCTTCGGCCACTTCCTGCTAGTCCAGGGTATCATGTCAGTAGCTTTCTGGTCCCAAGTCCACTTCATTACCCTTTAGGCCACTTCCAGTCAGTCCACCTTCTGGTGCCAGACCCACTTTTAGTCTAGAGGGTTGAACCAAGCCTTCTTCTTCTCTAACCATTTGGCCATTTCAGGTCAAACCAGCAGCCTTTTGGTCCCAAGCCCACTTCGTGTCAGTTCAGGGGATTGAACCACACCTCCTTCTCTATCATTTAAGCCACTCCCTGATCGTCCAGGGTATCAAACCAGCACTTTCTAACCTTTAGGCCTCTTCCTGCCAGTCCGGGGAGTGAACCACACCTCTTTCTCTAATCATTAGGGGCCCCTTCCTGCCAGTTCAGGGGATTGAACCACACCTCCTTCTCTAACATTTAAGCCACTCCTTGACAGTTCAGGATATCAAACCAGCAGCCTTCTGGTCATAAGCCCACCCTTCCAACCTTTAGGCTCCTTCCTGCCAGTCTGAGGAGTGAACCATACCTCTTTCTCTAATCATTAGGGGCCCCTTCCTGCCAGTTCAGGGGATTGAACCACACCTCCTTTTCAGCCACTCCCAGACAGTCCAGGATATCAAACCAGCAGCCTTCTGGTCATAGGCCCACCCTTCTAACCTTTAGGCTCCTTCCTGCCAGTTCAGGGGATTGAACCACACCTCCTTCTCTAACATTTAAGCCACTCCCAGACAGTCCAGGATATTAAACCAGCAGCCTTCTGGTCATAAGCCCACCCTTCTAACCTTTAGGCTCTTTCCTGCCAGTTCAGGGGATTGAACCACACCTCCTTCTCTAACATTTAAGCCACTCCCAGACAGTCCAGGATATTAAACCAGCAGCCTTCTGGTCATAAGCCCATCCTTCTAACCTTTCGCCTCCTTCCTGCCAGTTCAGGGGATTGAACCACACCTCCTTCTCTAACATTTAAGCCACTCCCAGACAGTCCAGGATATTAAACCAGCACCCTTCTGGTCATAAGCCCACCCTTCCAACCTTTAGGCTCCTTCCTGCCAGTCCGAGGAGTGAACCACACCTCTTTCTCTAATCATTAGGGGCCCCTTCCTGCCAGTTCAGGGGATTGAACCACACCTCCTTTTCAGCCACTCCCAGACAGTCCAGGATATCAAACCAGCAGCCTTCTGGTCATAGGCCCACCCTTCTAACCTTTAGGCTCTTTCCTGCCAGTTCAGGGGATTGAACCACACCTCCTTCTCTAACATTTAAGCCACTCCCAGACAGTCCAGGATATTAAACCAGCAGCCTTCTGGTCATAAGCCCACCCTTCTAACCTTTAGGCTCTTTCCTGCCAGTTCAGGGGATTGAACCACACCTCCTTCTCTAACATTTAAGCCACTCCCAGACAGTCCAGGATATTAAACCAGCAGCCTTCTGGTCATAAGCCCATCCTTCTAACCTTTCGCCTCCTTCCTGCCAGTTCAGGGGATTGAACCACACCTCCTTCTCTAACATTTAAGCCACTCCCAGACAGTCCAGGATATTAAACCAGCACCCTTCTGGTCATAAGCCCACCCTTCCAACCTTTAGGCTCCTTCCTGCCAGTCCGAGGAGTGAACCACACCTCTTTCTCTAATCATTAGGGGCCCCTTCCTGCCAGTTCAGGGGATTGAACCACACCTCCTTTTCAGCCACTCCCAGACAGTCCAGGATATCAAACCAGCAGCCTTCTGGTCATAGGCCCACCCTTCTAACCTTTAGGCTCTTTCCTGCCAGTTCAGGGGATTGAACCACACCTCCTTCTCTAACATTTAAGCCACTCCCAGACAGTCCAGGATATTAAACCAGCAGCCTTCTGGTCATAAGCCCACCCTTCTAACCTTTCGCCTCCTTCCTGCCAGTTCGGGGATTGAACCACACCTCCTTCTCTAACCTCTAGTCCACTTCCTGCCACTCCAGGGTGTTGAACCAGCAACCTTCCAGTCCCGATTCTACTTTCTCTGACCTTCAGGCCACGGCTGACAATAGTTCGGACTCTTTGTTGACTCAAATCAGGTCATATGATCTGACTGATAATTTCACAGCTTCCTTGATTTTCAAAGACCACCATCAATCATCACCAGTCACGTAGCTGTATATCGCTCTATATAGTCTGGCGGATTGATTGGTGATGTTGGCTGTAGGTCAGTGATGAACAGTCTCTGATGTCTTTTGAAAAGCCCCAGGGTTAGGACTTCCAATTTGGAGCAGTTAAAAAAAATGGAGATTTGTTGGATGCTTTATTGCCCATCATTTTCAACTGTTTATAATATTCTTCTGTGTCTGCATATTTTCTCTGTGCACATTACTCATCAGAATAAAAAAAGGAACTATGAAAACCTCGACCAACTGTCCTATGACAACAAGCGAGGACCCAAGGTATACTTGCATGGTCAATGCACGCCGCCCACCAACTTTCTAAACGTAGCAACTAGAATCCAGCCCAGCCAGTCACCGGCCAACCCAGAAATGCCCTTATCTTGGTAGCACGTGTTTCTTTTTTACATTGAGACTTTCTTTTTTTGTGCCCTTTATGATTGATTTTTAATGACGAATGGATTTTGGTTTGAACAGTTATGATTTCGGTTTCCCAAAAAAAAAAAAAAAAGAGAGAGAAATGTAAACACGCTCCGCTTCTATCATTCCCATTTTTTCCTTTTAAATAAAGGAATGCATGATAAAAAAAAACAACCAAAAAAAAAAAAGATTCGTTTGCAAGCCCATTCCTTTGTGGAGATTCGGTAGTGTGGGAGATGACGCTTTCCCAAGTACTACTTCCTCCCTCTGCGCAGCATTCCCTACTTTTTCCTTTTTTGTTCTTTTTTCAACTGTTTTTCTTTGGGGAAATCGCGCCCCCTCACCTCTCACCCCCCTTTTCTCCCGGTTTCAGTTTCCGGTTGCATCGGCCTCTCTCTCTCTCTATCTCTCTCTCACTTTCTCTATCTCTCTCCCCAAACCTCTAACATGCACGTCCTTCTCTGGAGCCTTGATAACCCTCAGTTTGCATGCGACAATACAGACGTTCTCCTCCCCCTAGCTTTTTTCTTTTTTTTTTTTTTTTGAACCTAGTTTATCCGAGTCTCCTGGAGCTCTGTCATTTTTTCCTCCTTTTTCAATCCCACAAAAGAAAAGCCAATCAACCAAACCGATCAAACTAGGTGAAAGAGGCAGCATGGTTCTGGGGTGGGGGGGTTAATGCCACCCTTGACTGACTGTGTGCCCCAATCCCAGGCCGAGAAAGTCCTCCAGTTCAACCAAGAGACTAACTTAACTGCCCTGCTGATGGAGGCCAAAGAGCTGGAGGCTCGGGTGATCATTCTTTCAGCCAGGTACGGTGCTGTTTACTACGGCGAAAGCTTTCCTCTACTGACTAGAACGTAATGGGGCCACTGCACCACTGCGCATGTCACCTAGAGCAGGGTCTTCATATGGACGCTGAGGAGGGCCGTTAGTGTTCTTACAAGCTTCTATTACCAGAGAATAGCCTGCCAGTTTGTACAGAAGACCCTGTAGTCACTGAGTAATACACCTTAGTGGGTAATAAGCCTTTCTGCAGCTATAGCTATACTTTCCAGACGAAACTATCGGCCCTCAAGAGGGCCCTAGGCTGTTATTGTAGCCCAAAAAACAATGTATAAATACAGGCCTTTTGTGCTGGTTCTCAGTTTGTATATGTATATTAATGCAAAGTAGAGTTAAAAAGAGGGGAATTTAAGCTCTATGTAAATTACATTCCTATAGCTATAGCTGGTGCACCAATCAGCCATAACATTAAAACCACTGACAGTTGTATGAAGGGAATTAGGGTTCTTACCAGGTTCTAGTGGCACTGGTCAAGGTCTTGTAGGTTACGTGTTAAAAGCACAGCATAAGAATCTGAGACACTTCGACAAGAACTAAACTGTGATGTTCTAGACAATGACTGGGTCAGAACATCTCCAGAACATCAGGCATCAGGTCTTGTGGGGAGTTCCCAGTATGCAGTGGTCGGTACCTACCTACCAAAAGTGCTCCAAGAAAGGACATCCGGTGAACCGGCGACAGGGCCATGGGTTCCCAAGGCTCACTGATGCTCATGGAGGCCCTAAAGGATCTGCTGCTAACGTTAGCCTTGGTGCCAGATACCCCAGCAGGACACTTTCAGATGGGTCAGAGGTGTTTTTATAGCGACACCAGGAAGAACTGAGGCAATTTTAGGCACGTTTTAATGTTATGGCTGATCGGTGAACAAACTCAAGCTCATTTATCATCAACTTGCAAGGCGCCCTCTCTGATAGGCCCTCAGCACTCAGAAGGGGGGCCCTTGCAGTGCAGCAGATAAGCTGGATCACTGTAGTGGGCAAAATGAATGCATTTTAGATCCTTTTATTTTGCAAAAACCCTTCTTATTAAATTTGAGGAATGATAACTAGGCCTCAAGGGGAGTAATAGAAGGTAATTAGCGCAGCAAGACATGCAACAACATTGTTTCGAAGTTCCTCAGGACAGCAGGAAAGAAAATCATTAATTTATGAAACCTGTCGAAGCGAAAAGCCGCGAACAGGGTGAGATAAATGAACCGGATTTAGAAAAGGTCTTGGGGCTGTTGTGGAGGGACTGTGACTAATGTGTGTTTGCCTGCAGTGAAGAGGACGCTGCTGCCGTCTACAAGACAGCACGCTTTCTCAACATGACCGGCTCAGGCTACGTGTGGCTGGTTGGAGAGCGGGAGATGTCCGGTAAAGCTCTGAGTGAAGCTCCAGACGGTACGTACGGGACCCTAAACCCCAGCCCAGCCAAAGACACTGGAAAAAGCCTCAGACGCTGGCTCTTTTCTGGTGTCTCACTCTCAGTAGACCTGTAGTCTTTACTGAAAGGGGAGATTTCGTTGGTGGACGTAGTTAAGCATGTAGACATCGTATGTTTAAAGGTCTTAAACGAATCACGGGAGACTACACTATACTGATACCATACGCATAGTACTGTGCAGAGGTTTTAGGCCCCTGATCCCATTATTTAAAATCATGTCCCTCAGCAGTACCTCCAGGTCACATTGAAAAGTCATTGAGATATTGAGCTACACTATATGTCCAAATATTTTTGGACACCCCCTCTAATGAATGCATTCAGCTACTTTACGTTGCACCAATTACTGGCACAGAAGACTGCCCAGCCCTGGTAGAGAAGATGGGGATGACGAGGTGGGGTGGTGATCATCCAACCTCATCTTGACCTCACTAACACTCTTGTTTGCCGAAATGCAATCAAATCATCACAGCAATGCTCCTCCTAAATCTAGTAGAAGGCCTTCTTCACTGGACAGTAGAGACAGTTACTCCAACAAAAGCAGGATCAGCTCTTAATTTCAGACGAAACAATGCATGAGCTGATGTCCCAATACTTTTGTCAGTATAGTGTAGTCTACAGGTCCCCCAGTCCAGTCCAGCCAGCACAGCGTGGAGGATGTGTTCAACTCCATCAGCAGCAGCAGCAGCAGCTCACCTGATTTACCATCATTAAGCCCTGATTTACCACCAAACCAGGTGTTGATCTGAGGAGAACTCTAAATAACACTAGACTCCATGAGAGAGGAGAACTTTGGAGATGTTCTAATGATGAACACAGTGATGGAGAACCACCAATGTTATTAGTGTTTATTCTAATATCAGCTGATAAACTTACTTAAGCAGCTTTTCACAGATGTCTAAAACTTTTGCACAGTTCTGTATTTCATGAATTCCGACTGACGGACAGAACGAAACGTAATAGCTTTCATTTCTTCTCAAGGTTATTGATGTGATGCCAAGAACCCTACATATGTTTTTAATCCAAATGTATGTCTGGGTTGACCCACATTACTGGATTTTACTGTATCGTGTTGATGATATTAATAATGGCTTGGCTCTCATGAATTTAAAAAGGGTGTTTTGCAACTCCCTCATTGACGTATTACTGGTAATGGTAAGCCATGCCTGCCCTTCTTACTCTGGATCTTGCACCGGCCTGTGTTAAACCTCACTCTGTGGTCACTGTTGCCCCTGAGCACTTTGAAGTCACTTCAGACCCTTCGTCACGTCCCTGTCCGAACACTCGGGAAGGCTCTGTGGTACGATCACCAGTGTTAAGAGAACACTACAGTGTTTTTCAGCCTAACCTCTATCTGCTGTGGGACCTGCTCATAATAGAAGCCAGTGGGCAGTTATTTCAGCACCTGCACATTGGTTCTGTTATACATGAAGTTTGAGTCTGCAGGTCTTCTCATCTATTCTGGGTCCAGGGAAACACATCTATGGGAATCAGATTAACCCATTAAAAAGCAGATTAACCCTTTAAACCCATGAAATATGAAAATAAATAATCAAACAACAGTTACTGAAGCATTTATAGTAGAACTGAATCACTTAGAGCAGTTACTAAAGCATTAACAGTAAATACTGAATCACTTAGAGCAGTTACTGAAGCATTAATAGTAAATACTGAATCACTTATAGCAGTTACTGAAGCATTTATAGTAGATACTGAATCATTTAGAACAGTTACTGAAGCATTTATAGTCAGTACTGAATCATTTATAGCAGTTACTGAAGCATTTGTATCAGATCCTAAATTATTTATATTCAGTAGAGAATAATTTCTAATAGATTCTGAATCAATTATAGTAGTTGCTGGAGCATTTATAGCAACAATGCTTCTTACTACAATCATTTATATCAGTTACTGAATCATTTATATCAGTTTCTGAATCATTTATAGCAGTTTCTGAATCATTTATATCAGTTACTGAATCATTTATAAAAGTTACTGTATCATTTATATCAGTTACTGAATCATTTATAAAAGTTACTGTATCATTTATATCAATTACTGAATCATTTATAAAAGTTACTGTATCATTTATAGCAGTTATTGAATCATTTATAGCAGTTATTGAATCATTTATATCAGTTTCTGAATCATTTATATCAGTTACTGAATCATTTATAGCAGTTACTGAATCATTTATAGCAGTTATTGAATCATTTATAGCAGTTACTGAATCATTTATAGCAGTTACAGAATAATTTATACTAGATGCTGAATAAAGGTCTCAAAATAAGCCTTGGGTTAAAGGTTAAGGGCGTTAAGGTTGGGTTGAAAAACACTGGAGCTTTCCTGTAGGCCTAATCTTACAGTGAGAAGAGATTCCTCATAGCTGTCACTCTCTTCACTTGTGTACACTAGCGATTTTCTCGCTATGAATTCCTCTAGCAGAACTGAAGTTTACTGGACCCTCTTTCAACAGAAAAAAAAAACCCTAGTTGAAGCTGGATTTGTGCATGACGTATATATTTAAGAGTAAATTTAAGCAGTAAATAATGACTTAAACTCACTGCTTCACTGATGTCCCAGTTTGTATGATAGTGAGCAAATCCAGCCTCAAGGGTCCCTGCATCCATAATGGGCAAAAATACCTGATAATGGTCCTCTTATGGCCTTCTTCTGCTTTATGGGCATCGTTTATTTTAATACAGAGTACTTGGCAGCTGCTTAGTGGAGCCCTGTGGCTGCTGGCTGTTGGGAAAATAGCCCCCAAGCTGACTAAGGAGAAAGCTTAAATCTTAAAGCTTGGGGTGCCTAAACTTTTTTTTTTTTTTGCATGGTGCTCATGTCCTTTTTTATTCAAAATTTAAATGAATTGCTTAAAAGTCTGATTGCCTTTTGAAGATCATTTGAAGTTAATCTTATAGTGACTTACAATTTACACTTAAAAGCAAATATGACCAGGGTGCCCAAACTTTTGCATGCCATCATACACACCAGATTCCTCCAGGCTGCTTTTGTTCTCATGGCTACAGTTTTACAGAAAGTTATTTTATAGATTTATTTGATACTTTAGTACTTTCTAAATTCAGACAGGCCTTTTGCCCATCATGGCTCCATGCTGGGCCCTATGTGTTTTTGTTTTTTTTTTTTGTTGGAAAGGGCTCCTAAAGGCCTAAAGGTGTCCAGCCTGCTCACTGCTTTACTCTAATGTTGATGCACACGCAGGATTGATTGGCCTCCAGCTCATCAATGGCAAGAATGAGTCGGCCCACATCAGTGACGCAGTGGCGGTGGTGGCTCAGTCCATCCAGGAGCTGTTTGAGAAGGAGAACATCACTGAGCCGCCTCGAGGCTGCGTGGGCAACACCAACATCTGGAAGACTGGGCCGCTCTTTAAAAGGTCAGGGCGGGACGCTGCCACAGCGTGTATCGGTTCATTTTCTGAGTCATCACATGATGTGTGTATGCAGCTAGGAGGCTTATGTCTGATTCTGGGATAAGGACAATAATGACGTGCCTCTGGAGAGAAAGCTTATCCAGACGTCATCATCTAAACACTATTTCCTTTCCGACTGCAGGGTGCTGATGTCATCCAAATATCCGGAAGGCCTCACGGGCCGCGTGGAGTTCAACGACGATGGAGACCGGAAGTATGCCCATTACAGCATCCTTAACTACCAGAAGAGCAGACTGATCCAGGTCGGAATTTATAACGGAACTCAGGTACGCACATTTCTTGGCTGTCTGTACCGTCATACACCTTCTAATATGACTAAAGTATTGGGACACCTGCTCATCCATCATTTCTTCTAAAATCAAGGCTATTAAAAAGCTTTATCCTGCTTTTGTTGGAGTAACTACCGTTGTAGTCTCTACCGTCCAGGTAAGAAGGCCTTCTACTAGATTTTTGGAGGAGCAGAGCATTGCTGTGAGGATTGCATTGATTGCATTCATCAACATAAGTGTTAGTAAGGTCAGGATGTTGGATGATCACAAACTGACTCCCCTCAGAGGCTCATATCAAAAGTACTGGATGGAGCTCCACCACCATCCATCATTCCAGAGAACACAGTTCTTCCACTGCTCCACAGCTCAATGCTATATATTATATATATATATATTATAATAATATACCCCTCTACTAGCCCATGCCTGGCATTAGGGGGCAGCATGGTGCCAATAGGGTCATGTTGATCTGACCAGCGAGTCCTATTCTATTGGTAGTACTTCTTCTCTACAGGGTCTAGACAAGCTGTGTGGGTGTGTCCAACTGTGTCAGCAATGGGTGCAACTTAAAGTAGCTGTATGCTGTCCACAAATATTTGGACATATAGCGAATATATATTGTGATCATCCACTTGTCCTCCCAGTCACTTACTAGCCACCACTGTAGGCACTGGTCCACCATATAGGAGTGCAATAACCATGCCGCAGCACATCTGTTATTACATAGATTCATCATTCAAAAGCCATATACACAATTTTTGACCATAGGGCCTCTATTGACCAGATATTATTTGTGTGGTGGACCAGTCTCAGCACAGCAGCAGTGGCACTGACCTGGTAGTGGCATGGCTGAGTGTGGGCCCACCACCCTATTGATATCTAGTCAAGACAGTCTGTGCAGACAGAAACTGACCATTGATTGACTGAAGGATGGTTTCAGACAATTGAAGAGTGCTTGCTCAGTGGCTAGAACACTTGGTTATTGGTCAACGGGTTGTGGGTTTAATACCCAGGTCCACTAAACTGCCACTGTTGGATCTTAAGCCCCTTGAGACCCTTAATCCTTTCTGCTCCAGGAGTGTTGTAGCACTCACTTTTACCCCAAGCTGGGCTATATATGTGAGAGTCCCTGATAGCAGCGTTGACACGGCCCACTTTTGGCATTTCCTAGTGGCCCACTTATCACTTGGAATGATGGATGCAGTTGCCAAAACTGGATCTATTGGCTAAACTAGTGGTGGAGTGGTGGGTCAACTCTGAAAAGGCTGGTTCAGTGATTTGGAAGAAGACTGTAAGAGTTTGGAGAGAACTCAGAGGACTTTGGGTCGGGTTGGATTGGGTTCGGGTGGCTTCTGCTTTAAGGGTAGAAAGCCAGCCCCCTATCTGATAAGTGGAGCCAGGAATGTCGTAGACATGTGAACAAGGCAGAGATGGAATGTATAGGACTTTGGATTATGGAGGAGGGGCTTCAAATGGGCAAAAATGGGTTCCAAAAAATGCATCTGGCCCACATCTAGGTCCTCATTCCAAGTGGAATATGGGCCACTAGTCAATGCTAGATGTGGCTCAGCTCCGGGCCACATTAATTCTGCTATCAGAGGTTGAATTCATTGTACTGTACAAGTATAAATGACAACACTGGACATATTATCATTATAAATTGTACCATCAACAGGCCACAGTGTTTACTTCATACCAGCAACATGTTTTAATGGGGGTTTGGAATTTGTGGACAGTGGACAGTACAGTAATTTATGTAAAAATCACTAAATGTATGATTTTTAATTTAATAAAAGTGCAAAATAAAGTCACTTTTTGGACTTAACTGGACTTAACCTGAGCCACACGTACACAGTATTTGCTTTTAGGCCACATTGACCTCACGTTAACTTGCTGTTTCCTCAGGTGGTGTTGAACAAGCAGAGGAAGATCATCTGGCCTGGAGGGGAGACGGAGAGACCCAGAGGTTTCCAGATGTCAACAAGGCTAAAAGTATAGTATCTGCTAGAGACCAGCCTTAATTTCCTAATAACAACAAGATTTGCAGTGTTACTCACTCAGAAGCGAATACGGTGCATCCAACAATAAAGGCGGCATGGTCCTAGAAAAGCTACACCTCCACATATTTGAATGAGTTAAAGCAGCATTATGTGAGAGTTGATGTTTGTTTCCTGCTCATGGGCTCCCCCTACAGTTTTGGAGGGTGATTTTACTTTTACTTCAACGCTTTGAGCGCCGCCTCAGGGGCCTGCTGTACACATGCTTTTTTGGACAAGCGGAGAAGCATGTAAGCTGAGGCGGTAGAGTAATACTACAGGATTTTACACTAATATGACTCGGGTTACGCAGCGGTACACAGCAGCAGTTCTGGAGAGAGGTTCTCCTCCTGCAGCTCCACCACCAAACCTCCATATAGTGCTGTAGCAGCAGCAGCAGCGTTCCGGCCCGGAGTGGGAACGACGGAGATGCCGTTCTCCCCCCTGTTACAGTCAGTGTGGCATCAGCATGATCCTGCAGCTGCTTCCAATCGAAGCCTCGAACTGATTCCTCTTGTTTCTGTCCTGGCTCCCCACAGATAGTGACCATACATCAGGAACCGTTTGTGTATGTGAAACCGACCATGCAGGACGGGACCTGCAGGGAAGAGTTCACACCCAACGGAGTCTTAATTAAAAAGGTGATCTGCACTGGACCAAATGAGACCATCCCAGGTAACACAACAGGGACGTCTACGATAGCACTGTGCTTTACTCTGCCCGCCAACTGGAGATGCATACATATATATGCAGTAGGTATCTATATATGTATGCATGCAGCTGAGTGTGCGAGCGTGACAGTGGCGGCGTATGTGTGTGTGCGCGACTGGGAGAAAGCATGTGGTCGGTCTGACTGGACGTGTAAACGTGTGTGTGGACATGTCTGCTCTTTGCAAACTCTGTGTCTCGTTTGCAAACTCCGCAGATGCAGCGTGCTGTATGTGTGTGCCTTGAGTGTAACTATGCGCTTTAACTACAATAGTATGTCTTGTGTATCAGACATGAGCTGCAGCCTATGCAAGCTATAGTCTGTGTGCTTGGGTTCGGCTGTTTCTGATGCTAATGTGCCTTAGCGGGGAATAAACGAGCCATTGATACATTTATTCATCCAAAATCCGGGGTAAATTCAGGTCAGTTCAAGCAATAAATACATTATCTATCCAAAAAGTTTGTGGACACCCTTGAATGAATGAATGCATTCAGCGTCTTTAGGTTGGTTGCACCAATTGCTGATACAGCAAATACACACATACACACAGCTTGCTTTGTCCCTGTAGAGAAGTATTTCCAAAAGAATAGGACTCTCTGCAGCAGATAAACAAGATCCTTGTGCCAGGCGTGGGCTAGTAGAGGGGTATATATAAGGCCCCCAGCATTGAGCTGTGGAGCAGTGGAAGGTGGACTGTGTTCTCTGGAATGATGGATGGTAGTGGAGCTTCATCCAATACTTTTGGGAAGGGTTAAGGAGTGCGGGATGAGGTGGGGTGGTGATCATCATCCAACATCCTGACCTCACTAACGCTCTTGTTGCTGCATGCAATCAAATCCTCACAGCAATGCTACTCCAAAATCTAGTAGAAAGTCTTCTTCTCTGGACAGTAGAGACAGTTACTCCAACAAAAGCAGGATCAGCTCTTTTAAATAGCCTTGACTTCAGAAGAAACAACGAAGCAATGAACAGGTGTCCCAATACTTTTGTCCGTATATTTAAGTTATTTCATGAGTTGACTGAATTGAATGGGAATTTACCCCGACCCCAGTGACAACACCAAGGTACACTGGCATCTGAAACTGGCATACAGAGTGCCATCTTGGCATTAGGAGTGAATGTGAGCAGACGGTGGGCTTTTAAGACAATAATCTCTCCAGATTTCTTCCGTTCAGATGGATTGAAATTTCACCTTCTCTGGTCTGGTTACAGGACGCCCAATAGTGCCTCAGTGCTGCTACGGATTCTGCGTGGACCTGCTGATCAAGCTGGCCATGACTATGAACTTCACTTATGAGGTGCACCTGGTGGCTGATGGGAAATTTGGCACTCAGGAGAGAGTGAGTTTTCACAAAGGCCTGCAGGGTCTCACATCAGTAGCACCAATCAGGCTATATTCACAACAATTATTATATTAATACTGTAGGATTTCATATTTTTATGCATTAAATGTGTATTTTAATGCATAAATAGGACGTATGTGACTTTGGTTGGGGCGAAAAATGCCCGGATGTGGTCTTACAAGCCTATTTACCACCCTGTTATTTTGCCTGATTTTCCTTTTATGGCGTGTTTCTGGGAAAAAAAACATAAGCTCTGCTCTGATTGGCTGGTTTAAGTCGGTCTAAGCAGTCCGAAGGAGCATAGCATAGCATAGCATAGCATAGCATAGCTTTGTTGTTGGGCTCCGGTGGCTGCTGATTTGTGGTAGGAAGCCAGTCCACTATCTGATAAGTGGAGCCAGGAATGATGGATGACGGGGTTATAAGGGAGGAGACGGGGTGGTGGAGGGTTGAACAAGGCCGAGATGGAATTTATTATGGATTATGAAGGAGGGGCTTCAAGCATGTTCCTTCTCCAAAAAAAATCATAACTCCAACATATTTTCATATTAGTTTACATATAATTATAGTTATTTTGCTAGGTATTTTGCATCTCTACGTGTGAAAGACTAGTGGAGAGCCGGCCAAGACATGAGAGCTGTGATTGGTCAGTCGAGGTTATTATTTCACCATAGTGATTTCTGAATGCTCTCAAAGTTCAGAAATTAGTACTGTGTTTAAACCTGAATAATAACTTCTTTATATTATAATTATTATAATAATTTATTTACATTATTTGAGCAGCTGTTTTTGAGCAGTTGTCATTTCTGCACATAAATAAATAAATGCTCTAAATAATAATATTTTATTTGGAGTTTAGGGGTAGAATTGTTATGGTTTATGAACTATAGCACATATGTTAATTTCCCTTAAACACACCTACCTGCCTATAAATACTTAAACCAGAGAAAATGATCATGTAGGATGGGCTCTTATTTTTTCCAGAGCTGTATCTGTATGTGTATATATTATTATTATTATTATTATTATTATTATTATTATTTCTCTGCATTATTTGAGCAGTTGTTTTTGAGCAGTTGTCATTTCTGCATATAAATAAATGATCTAAACAGTAGAAAATAATTGTTAAAAATGATCTAATTTGGAATTTAGGGGAAATTTATGAAATACAACGTAAATGTTAATTTCCTGCCTATAAATACTAAAACCAGAGAAACTGATCATGTAGGGTGGGCTCTTATTTTTTTCCAGAGCTGTATCTGTATGTGTATATATTATTATTATTATTATTATTATTATTATTATTATTATTAAATTATTATTATGATTAAATTCTTATTATTCTTATTATTATTATATTATTATTATTATAATTATTATAATTATTGTAATCATTTCTCTGCATTATTTGAGCAGTTGTTTTTGAACAGTTGTCATTTCTGCACATAAATAAATGCTTAAAATAGTAGAAAATAATTTTTAAAAAGCATTTTTATTTGGAATTTAGGGGAAATGTTGTCCATGGTTTATGAAATAACGCAAATGTTCATTACCCTTAAACACACTGCCTATAAATACTAAAACCAGAGAAACTGATCATGTAAGATAAGATAAGATAAGATAGTCCTTTATTAGTCCCGCAGTGGGGAAATTCACTTCATGTCTCTTCATGTATTTCTGGAGCTGTATATGGGTTTGAAAAATCTTGCCCACTTCTAGGCCATCATTCCAAGTGGTATGTCTTTCTGATTGGATAGCAAGCTGAAGCGACTATAGGGCCGACTGGGCAGTATTGTGAACTGGCACATGCAGAAAATATTAAAAATATTCCTCATTCCAATAATTATTAATTAAATTAATAAATAAACACAGTATATTACTTTATATTAAAACACAGGCTTTGCATGGCCCTCCGATTTCCAGTTCTGCTAGCGCTAGCTTGGTTAGCAATGCTCATTACCATTGAGGCCATACAATTAACTTAAAAAAAACACACAAAACCCTAGATATTTAATAAAAAAAATAGTACTAGATTTGATGGGTCATAAATACACTGCACATAGTCAAGCACATACTGTACATATCTACTAATGCCTCTTTTTTGTTTTTGGGCACCATGCCAGTCGGTTATTGTTAGCGATTAGCCTAGCGCCTAGCTCAAGTACAAGGTATCCCGGATTCGTTTTATTTCAAGGGAGCAGACAGTGATGTGAAGAGCTGGTAAAGGCCTGTCAGCGAGAGTTAGCTTTTAGCCTAGTCCGGATCCCCGCTAGCTTCCACAGCTTGTGCGCTTCTACGGACACAGCCACTACGAGGCCTGGTTCTACCAATCTACCATTTAGGTTTCCTGCCCATCATCTACTTCTTCACATTCTGACAAGTGCACGAGAAAATCCACCGGCTAGTCATGTCCTTTTTTCTCGCCCTCAGGTGAACAACAGCAACAAGAAGGAATGGAACGGCATGATGGGAGAGCTCCTGAGTGGCCTTGCAGACATGATCGTGGCTCCGTTGACCATCAACAACGAACGAGCTCAGTACATAGAATTCTCCAAACCGTTCAAATATCAGGGACTCACTATCCTTGTGAAGAAGGTACATCCGTTCCCCTCAAACTCAGCGCTCCAGTTTTGCATGAAAAGTGTCCTAGCCTGTAAATCCATTTCTCACGGTAGGCAGTAAGTCCTTGAAAAGTGGGATGTGTGTGAATGACTGCGCTCTGATGCTGAGGGATTTATCGTCTAAGACGAAATCACTGTCAGTCCTGACATTACATGGCAGGATTAAGCTTTGTGGTGACTTAGGCCTGGGGGTAATTCCCTTCATCTATGTATTCTTTATCAATTCCGCTTGTAAGACTTACTTACAAAAGCCTGTGGAAAGTTTGTCTTCTCAAATTTACATTTTTACACTTTTACACTTCAACTAATCAAGAACTAATATCTTCAAAGCTTGCATTAACATAAACAGCTGTGTGGAAATATGCTATGGGCTTGTTTTCAACACTGCTGTCACTCAAACTCAATTTCAGTATCTCCATTTTTGCTGTTTTTCACTTTTTGACATAATGTGGCATCTGGCAGTTGTTCTTTACACTGTTTCATGATGTATTCATTACGAACCGACCAATAGAAATGCTCCAAAATGACTTGGAATCAAATCTTTTTACATCAACTTCTATTGGAAGTTAAAACGTTGTATCTCCTCTTTTGTAATGTTGCTGGAAAAAGTTTTTTGCTTGCAAATATACAGTTTATACGCAAGTTATCTGGTCAAATGACATGTTGTGTTGATTTATAAGAGGAAATAAGTTAAACAAATAATATAAATATAAAATATTTATAATTTATATGAATCATTTATAAGTAGATTATTCTATATATCATATTTGTGCATATTTAGGACACAATTTCTATTTATGTTTTACATTTTACAGGTTTGAAATTTGTATATAACATTTTATACAAATGTATATTTATACATAGTTAAACAAAGAATATAAATATAAAATATTTATAATTTATATTAATAATTTATGAGTAGATTATTCTATATATCATATTTGTGCATATTTAGAACACAATTTCTATTTATGTTTTACATTTTACAGGTTTGAAATTTGTATATAACATTTTATACAAATTTATATTTATACATAGTTAAACAAAGAATATAAATATAAAATATTTATAATTTATATTAATAATTTATGAGTAGATTATTCTATATATCATATTTGTGCATATTTAGGACACAATTTCTATTTATGTTTTACATTTAACAGGTTTGAAATTTGTATATAACATTTTATTCAAATGTATATTTATACATTTTGAACACAATTTTTATTTATTTAAAAAAAATTACCTGATCCGAAAAAAACATTATACAATGTTTAATGTGCCATTACTTTTGTACATGTTTTTATTTATTTTGCAATATGATAAATGTGGTAAATAATCAGGAATAAAACTTTAGAATATGCAGACGTACGTCTCTGTTAAAGGAAAATGAATGTAAACTATTAGTATAGGGCACTAATATAAATAATATAATAGTATATTATATTATATATAATTTCCTGCACATTTAGACACAGTTTCTATTTATTTGAAAAATTTTACCAGATGAGATTTTTTTTATAACATTTAATGTGCCATTACTTATTTTGCACATGTATTGATTTATGGATTTAATTCATTTTCAATATGTTACATTTGGTAAATAAACAATATAAATAAACTTTAGAATATACATCTATATATGCAAGTATATATATATATATATATATATATATATATATATATATATATATATATACACACACACACTTTAGAATATGCAGAAGTATGCATATCTCTGCTGCCCAATGAAAACCATGTTTCTCCATGTTTGTTTGTTTGTTTGTAAGTATTGGTTTTGGACCAATAGAAATGCTCTAAATTACTTGCAATAATGTTAATTACCAGATGAGATTTTTTTTTATAACATGTACATTTAATGTGCCATTACTTTTGCACATGTATTTATTTATTTATATTTCAATATGTTACATTTGGTAAATAAACAGCAATTATACTTTAGAATATACATCTATATATGCAATTATATATATATATATATATATATATATATATATATATATATATATATATATATATATACACTTTAGAATATGCAGAAGTATGCATATCTCTACTGTCCAATGAAAACCATGTATCTCCATGTTTGTTTTTTTGTTTGTAAGTATTGGTTTTGGACCAATAGAAACGCTCTAAATTACTTGGAATAAACTTCTACAGTACATTGACTTCCATTCAGAGTTAAGAGCATTTGTGCCGTAATTTTGGAGACACATGGTTTTCATCAGACAGGGACGATATACACTGTATATATGATATGCTGTATAAGATATAATATATATAATATAATGCATTAACTGGTTTGATTGTCTACCTGACACTTAAGTAACCACTGAAACCAAGTTCACAACTCTTACATCTTGGAGCTCTGGCGTGCGCGGGGTCCTGGGTTTACAGAAGAGTGACGCTGTGCTGTATGTTGCAGGAAATCCCGCGCAGTACACTGGACTCGTTCATGCAGCCGTTCCAGAGCACGCTGTGGCTGCTGGTGGGTCTGTCGGTACATGTGGTGGCGGTGATGCTTTACCTACTAGACCGGTTCAGGTACAACAGGGGGGCGGGTGATCGGTGTGACTCTCTGTGTCTTCCATGTGGGGCATCTCCTGGGGTTTCATCTGTTTGGGTCTATTCCTCTGACTTGAGTCAGAGGGGGCACGAGATGTCCAAGATGTCTCCAAAAGTCATGAGAAGGCTCAGCTTACATCACTGTCGATCTTCCTTCTGTGTGTGTTTCACTCTCATAGATACACACACACACACACACACACACACTTTGTGTATTGTGTTTGTACCTTTATCAGGATGGTATGTCTGTTGTTATGTATAATACATTACAAGTATGTAATACAGAAATGTTCCACATACACTATATTGACAAAAGTATTGGGACACCTACACATTCCACCTCCAGGAGCATTTGTGACATCCCATTCTAAACCCATAGGCATTAATATGCAGTCGACCCCCCTTTTGCAGATACTACAGCAGGGTTGGAGACTTTTCTGCACTATGAGAAAAGTCTGAGCTCAGCACTCGGCCCTGACCCCGCTCTGTAGCTTTACGTGGTCGGACACTCGATGGACGCTGAGCTGCTCTCTGTGAGCTGTTCCTCCTAAACTCTTCCACTGTTCAATAATAACACCACTCACAGCTGATGGAGGAAGATCTAGGAGGGAAGGTCTAAATTTCACCAGCTGACTTGTTGTTGTTGGTGCAGCGGTGTCTCCTATTACATACAGAACCACGCTGGAGTTCAGTGAGCTCTTCGGAACCTCCCGTTCTTTCACTGATGTGAGTGATTTATCACACCTGAGGAAAAGGAACTGAATTAAAAACCTAATTTAAAGATTATGAGGTGTGTCCCAATACTTTTGTCCATATAGTGTATATACTGTAAGTACTGTACATAGGTTTTAGGCACCTATTTACATTATTTAAGACCCCGTCTCTCAGCAGTGAGAGAGTTTTACTGTAGAAGCTCCAGATCTCATCAGAACAGATAAAGCAGCTGAACATGAATCGAGTAAACAGGAGAAGCAAGAGCTTCTCATTCTGAAGAAAGAAAGTAGTGAGATCTTGTCGGTGAGCTAGTCTGAAGAACAGAGCTCGGTTCCTCCAGGTTTCTCCTGGACACCCTCTTCCCAGTCCAGCCAGCACAGCGTGGAGGATGTGTTCAACTCCATCAGCAGCAGCAGCAGCAGCAGCTCACCTGATTTACCATCATTAAGCCCTGATTTACCACCAAACCAGGTGTTGATCTGAGGAGAACTCTAAATAACACTAGACTCCATGAGAGAGGAGAACTTTGGAGATGTTCTAATGATGAACACAGTGATGGAGAACCACCAGTGTTATTATTCTGTTTATTCTTATATCAGCTGATAAACACTTACTGCTCGGATTAGCAGCTTTTTCATTCTAATCCTCACAGGTGCCTAAATCCTTTGCACAGTACCATACATACACTGCATATACCTAACCACTGTTTTTGCTACGTTCTCAGAGGAGTTCTGTCCTAAAACACCTCATTTTCTTCCTTCCTCCTGCTTCCTCATCTCTGATGCTTATCCTTAGACGCCGTCATCTATCTCTCTGTGTTTCGAGACAGTGGTGGTGGTGGTGGTGTTGTACCTAGGTGATGCTAAAAGGTTTAAGATAAGGGCTGAAGTGGTTGACATTCTCACCATCTCGCTTTCCCCCCAGCCCGTTTGGAAGGTTTAAAGTAAACAGTGAAGAAGAAGAAGAAGATGCCCTCACCTTATCTTCAGCTATGTGGTTCTCCTGGGGAGTGTTGCTGAACTCCGGTATTGGAGAAGGTAAGACTATCAGAATTACTCAGAAAATACCCTTAGCTAGTTTAGTAGTATCTGAAGATCCCTCCAGAAGATCCCTCTAAGCTTAGACTCTGCTAAATACAGAAGTCAGTCTGGAGACCATAATACTCTACACACTCTACACTCTGCCCAAGTACTCTCAGAAGAGGAGGGCCTTCAGTCTGGGTTTGAAGACAGCGAGCGTTGGACTCTGCTGTTCGGACACCCAGGAGAAGTTCGTCCCACCACTTCGGTGCAGGACAGAAAAAAGTCTGGACGCTCGTCTTCCGTGGATCTTAAAGGATGGCGGGTCGAGCCGAGCCGTACTTGAAGCTGGAAGAGCTCTCGGTGCAGATCGGGCTTTTGACCATCGCCATCAAGTACGGAGGGGCTGGCTGGTCCAGTCTTGGCTTTGTAGGCAAGAGTCAGGGGTCTGAATCTGATGACCTGGGCAGCAGCAGCTACAGGAAGCTACAGTGAAGAGAGAACGCAGCAGCAGAGGAGGAGGAGGAGGAGGAGGAGCTGAACATGGCTGGACTTAGAAACGTTGAAGACGACCCCACCCGTGTCTGATGGCCTGATGGTGCGCAGAGGAAGAGCAGCCAGAAGGGAGTTGGAGTAAGGAAGTGGACATAGACATAGGGAACACTGAACAAAGGAGAGATTACGATGAAGTTAAGGGGCCTGTTGTCTAGGATGGGCACAGTTATGGATTTTGGCTGTATAGTCCAGCACACTGATGAAGGGGCAGTGCCTCTGGATTGGTTGTAATGAGGCTCCGATATCTTTAAATACTCTTAAATATCTTTAAAATACCTTATTTGTTAATATTTAAGAACATATTGGTAAAATTAGATGAGCAAAATAACATTAAACCACTCTCGAGCTAAAGGATGTGGGCATGGATATGTCTCGAAGATCTACCACTGGAAAGAGATGGACACACCAGCATGACATCAGGTATGGTGGCATGGAATGAAAAGCCAGTGGAAGTGGCTCACTTGTCTGTATTCATGATGTGATGTGACTTTTGAGGAATTCTGAAGTGAACAGAAGCATCTAATCAGATCAGATCCAACCAAATGGACAGTGCTTCACCTTGCGGCTGGACCATGACCCAGTACATAATACTAAAGCAACGATGGACAGAAAGGGGAATGTTTCTGACTGGCCTTGCTGGTCACCTGAACTAATCTTCTTTGAGGCGTCTGGCATTTTAACCTGGTACCACTGTCTGGAGTACAGAGCCAGAGCAACAGACAAGGTGTCCCTGTCCAGCTGCTTAGTATTATTAGTTAATGGGTAATGGTGTCACTGTCCAGTCCTTTAATATACTTTACTGATGGATGTGCATCAAAGCATCAAAGCGTACACATGGATTGATGGACACCTGGACGAATTAATGGACAAATGGATGAATGCACAACCAGCAGACATGCAGATGAGCTTGATACTTAGTACATAGTCATGCTGCCTGGCTTGAGTAGTAATCTAGTACTCAAATTAAGTCAAATGTATTTGTCGAGTGCTTTTTACAACCTGATGTTGTCACCAAGCAGTTATTCTCCTCTGGTCAAAACCACTTATAAATGCCTAACAAATGGAATACCATCAGCTATAACACCATATAAGTCCATTGTTAAGTATTGTTGAAGCTTTCTGTGGAGAATATCCCATATTGTCTATGACTTGTCCAGAGAAAACTTTACCCTTGGGTTATATAGTATAGTCCAGCACACTGATAAAGGGGCAGTGCCTGTAAATGTATGAGGCCGTAGTCTGGAATGGATTACAGATGTAATGTAAATTGCATGTTCTGTCTTGCTGTTGTTCAAAACACTAAAGAAATGTCAGGAAAGTGAGCTGTAATGAGGCTCATATAGCTTTAAATAACCCTTAAACATCTTTAAAATACCCTATTTGTTCATTTTCAAGAACACTTTGGTGAAATTAGCAAAATCGTCCCACTCAAACCCACTATTTAACAGAGTTAAATACCGTTAAATAGCTCTGGAGCTAAAGAATGTGGGCATGGATATGTCTCTAAGATATACCACTGGAAAGAGCCTGATATATATATACCATATTAACCTTGATTGATCAGAGAAAACATCACCCCTGGGTAAACTTACCCAAGATGATTGGCTAGGACTGCTCAGCTTATATCTAGTGAGGTGAATATTGTCGAAATCCTTTCCTCCAGTCATTTATTAGACGGATCTCTAAGAGGTCATTCTTTATACATGTATATTGTATGTCTACTGGAGCACATTTAACCTAATTACAAAGAAAACATGGGTTTAGCTTCCCTAGGGCTCTGAGGCCTGCAGTGTATATAGCTGGGATGTCAAAAAGACTTCCTTACGATCCACAGCTCTGGGTTTAGTGTTCTGAGTCGTTAAACACAGCTGATCCCTCTCATCAGCTAATTAACAAGGCCTTCATGAATTGAACTGAGAGTGTTAGAAGAAGGAAAGGACCGGGTTTGGCATTTCGGGTAGACGGTTCCTGTGGAAAACATCCACTTGATCTACAGTACATGTAGTTTTTACAAGCTTTTGGGGTTTTTTTGCCGTAAGATACAAATTTGTGTAATAACAATAACAATAAGGATATTGAACCAGTAGTAGGAGTAGTCAGAGCAACGTCCTTCCGGTCCACAGCTCTGAGTTTAGTGTTCTGAGTCATTGAACACATCCGATTCAACTCATTGGGTCATTTACGAGGCCTTCACAAAATGAACTCACGGTGAAAGAGGGCACATCTGATCTCTGCAGAGCTGTGGCCTGGGAGGAACCGAGTTTGGCATTTCTGGTAGACTTTGCCTTTCTGCACCAGTGCCAGCTAACCATCTGTCGACCCGGAGAGAGCTCGGCCAGTTGTGCTCTCTTGGACTCCGGCAGCTGATGGCAAAGAGCCTGGAGGCCATAGTGGAAGCGCAGGAACCCAGATAGGCATCTCTGACGGACAGTTTTTGTGAAACTCAGCTTGTGGTATTTTTAGTCTTAAAGTGCTTAAACTTTGTTATACTATTTTTTAACCTTTAAATCCTTACATTTGATTGGTTCTGTATTTTTCTGTCACTATCTAGGCGCCCCGCGCAGCTTCTCAGCGAGAATCTTGGGCATGGTGTGGGCTGGCTTTGCTATGATCATTGTAGCATCTTATACTGCCAACCTGGCTGCCTTCTTGGTGTTGGACCGGCCTGAGGAGCGCATCACCGGCATCAACGACCCAAGGGTATGTTCCTCACCCATCACATTGGACACATCAGAGTAGGTTCCGCTTCATGCAGAAACCTGATAGTTGTCCCCAGTGACTCTTTTTCAACTGCCCTGATTGCTTTATCTTTTGGCAGCTGAGGAACCCATCAGACAAGTTCATCTACGCCACAGTGAAGCAAAGTTCAGTGGACATCTACTTCCGGCGCCAAGTCGAGCTGAGCACCATGTATCGGCACATGGAGAAGCACAACTACGAGAGCGCCGCTGAGGCCATCCAGGCCGTTCGGGACAAGTAAGCGGCGGGCCTGGCCGCATAGTCAGTCAAGGAGTCATTGGCTTCTGGGTCTCAGGTGTTTTCAATCATCGTCTTCATTTACGGCCTCAGGATTTAGCACACAACCCAGGAGATGCCTACTGTTGTCTTTCTCACAGCATTTAAGGCTTCTAGGTCTCTTAGGGAATCCAATGGGGGACAAAGGTCCACTTGTCCGGCATTGGATTCCATTTGCCTATAAGAGGGGCTATGTCTGTAGCTATGGTAAAGTATGGTAAAATCACACACAAGTGGGTGGAGCAGAGGTGTGTGGGGGGGAGGGGTGCCATGAGTGTGTTGTTACTCACTGTACTGTTGCACCGTAACCCCCCACCCTTCCCCTCCCTGCTCCCCCACCCCACTCCCCAACAGCAAGCTGCATGCTTTCATCTGGGACTCTGCGGTGCTGGAGTTTGAAGCCTCGCAGAAGTGCGACCTGGTGACCACGGGAGAGCTGTTTTTCCGTTCGGGCTTTGGCATAGGCATGCGCAAGGACAGCCCCTGGAAACAGAATGTGTCCCTGGCTATTCTCAGGTCTGTCCCAGCCGAAGCAGCAATACTCTACGCTTATGTATCTTTCGTTTTATTTGGGTTCTCGTTTTCTTAGATCTCATCATCCGAGACATCGCTCTTACTCATCTCTCTCTGTATCTCCCTTCTCCCACCCCCTGCTCTGATGTCTTTTTGTGTGGATGTATGGTCTGTTTGTGTGTGTGTGTGTGTGTGTGTGTGTTTGTGTTAGCGATCTTGTGGGAATGAATGTACCATCTGCCCGATGCTCTATAATAACGTTGGACTTCTCTCCTCGCTCCCCCCCACACCCCACAGTTCCCATGAGAATGGCTTCATGGAGGACCTGGATAAAACCTGGGTGAGATACCAGGAGTGTGACTCAAGGAGCAATGCCCCAGCCACACTCACCTTTGAGAACATGGCAGGTATGGTCCACTCTCGGGTGCAGATAGTCTAAAAGAGATTGGACAAAAACTGCAGTGGTAAGGTACTGTAGCCTTTTTTTGTCCAATACCTTTTTGTCGTTCTCCTTTGTTTATATTACACTAATCTGTGTTAGTACTAAACACATAGCAGGTCAGGTTTGAGTGAACTCAGCTTAGTTCAGTCCAAACTCAAGTTCCCCAAACTCACATTTCTAACTTCAGATTCTCAGTATGATCAACCATCCACACTAAGCTGAGCCTCAAACACATCAGTAAATGAGCTACAGCTGAAACTGTGATTAAATACTGTGTGTAAGACGTTTAGCCTGTGGCTCCGCCCCCATTAATCTGTCCACTGTTTAGTCCCATCTGCAGGTTAGAACCTGCCTCCATCTCATAAAGTCCCCAGACTGGGAGAAAGGCTTTTGACAATGTAGCGCTGAGGCCTTGCTGGGATTTGAACTTACGATCTCCTCACACTTGATGAGCAGCAGTTAGACTGTAGGGCCGGTCTGGAGCTGTGAAGTTACACCACATACAAACACAGTTCTGAGTAAATATACCATCCCTTCTTTCTCAGACACAGAAATGCACACGGCTACACAGCTCAGGAGTGGAGCGACTGTCTAACTGCCTGCTTGTCAAGAGACTGAAGAGATCATAATTCAAAACCTGTCATCAACACCACTAACAGCCCTCCATGGTCAGGAGTCTGAGAGTAGGAAGGCCTTTCCTCATGTGATATGGGGTGTTCTGATCTGTAGATGGGAATTGTAACAGTAGACAGATTGAGGGGGCGGAGCCACAGACTAAACATCTTACGCTGAAAAACGACGTTTGTGAGGCTGGACCCAAATACATTTTTTAACAGAGTAGTTTTGAGTAGTGTATTGTGTCGCTCTCGGGACAAAACATTGTATTTGAAAACACCCATCAGCTTTTATAGCATTATAGCATACAGCAGCATTTCATGAAAGCAGCTTCGGAGTCCATCTGAGCTCAAAAAGCTTCCTCTAAGGGTCGGACCCGAGTGTCCGAGACAGAACCCCCTCCTGTTTTTAAGGTGCCTAATGCTTTTCTGCATGTCTGTCTGCCTCTCTTTCTCCACCAGGTGTCTTCATGCTAGTCGCTGGAGGCATTGCAGCGGGGATCTTCCTCATCTTCATCGAGATCGCATACAAGCGCCACAAAGACGCCCGCAGGAAGCAGATGCAGCTAGCCTTTGCGGCCGTTAACGTCTGGAGGAAGAACCTGCAGGTAAGGAAGCTCCTCCTGGTGGGAGTGAGAGTGATCCCCCCAAAAAAACAAGGGGCTACTTCTGGAGTTAGAGCCTGGGTGTAGAACAGGCTTGGAGGCGGCCAGATGATGTCCTTGACCTCTGGCAGTACTTCTGTTCATTTCTGGGCCTCTCTCAGGCCAAGAGATGAGACAATATCCCCGGGGTTGGTCTGGAACAGACTAGTCGAGTCCAACTGGACCCATGTCTCTTGTCTGTCCCAACAGGACAATAAGGAGAGTTCTGGTGGTCAAGTTGCGGGCGCAGCTGGGACTCCATCTTTAGTACGTAATGCAGGCTGCTCCATTTCGTTGCTATGTCATCCTTGCTCCGCAAACTGAGCTTTCTTTATTATTTTCTTTACGTTCTTGAGAACATCCCAATTAAGGCTGCAGAATCATGCCTAGGACTAGGTAGATTTGAGGCTAACAGCAATGGGCCTCATTCAAAAAACCTTCCTTTTAAGAAGTGTGAATAAGGCCCATTGACTCTACGTACGATTCTGATTACATTAGCTCATGGAGAACAGCAAAATGGAGTGCACGCACAACTTAAATGGAGTCCTTAGCAGTGCTAGTAACCGTCCGATTATCCCCAGTCTCTTTATGGGCAGTTCAAGACAGCATACCTGCTGGCAGAAGGTAGAAGCTTAGTCTTACTGGCGTCTCGAAACCCATGGGCGAAGATCTCAGAAGCTCTATTCATAGCCAGGCCATGCTTCAGGCTAATGGAGCACAAACAACTCGAGCTCCAGTGCTCAGGCTCTTGATTTGCCCTCATGCCCCGTGGCTTCTGCTTTTGAAGCACTGGGAGACCTCCCCAGCAGGGCTGTGAGTTTTTGGGAGAGGAGGGGTGAGGGAAGGCACAAGATACAGAGGCACTGTGAGACTGTGATGTCTGGGCGGAGGTGGGCCAGCTGCGCTTTGTGCACACTGACAAAAGGTCAGTGCCGCTGCTGCCCAACAGGCAGCAGTGCCTCACAAAGGTAAGATCACAGTCTCTCGTCTGTGTCGGCAAATCAATGTCCTGAAATCGCTATACACCGACCACCGGCCACTTCATTAACACCACCTCCTTGCTTCTACACTCACTGTCCATTGTATCAGCTTCACTGACCGTATAGGAGCACTTTGTAGTTCGGGGATTCCAGACTGTATACTCTCTGCATATTCATTAGAACCCTGTTCTTCAGTGGTCAGGAAAGCACAGGACTGACCACCACAGAGCAGGTAGTATTTGGGTGGTGGGTCAGTCATTCTCAGCACTGACATGGTGGTGGTAGTGTTGTGTAAGCAGTGTGTGTTATGGTCTGGTACGAGTGGTAGATCAGACACAGAAGGGCTGCTGGACTGGGAATAGTCCACAACCTGTGGGCAGCGTCCTGTGATGGTCTAGCGGATGACCAACACAGACTATGCAGCAGCAGATCACAGAGCTTCTGTGTCTGACTTTACCTTCATCTACAAGCTGGACCAACTAGGTAGGAGGAGTGTCTAGTAGAGAGTGGACAGTCAGTGGACAGACACAGTGTTTAAGCACTCCAGCAGCACTGCTGTCTCTGATCCGCTCCAGTTAGTGTCACTGCAGTGCTGAGAATGACTGACCCACCACTCATACAACATCTTCTCTATGGTGGTCAGCCCTTTGGGGTCCCGAGCATTGAAGAATAGGGTGGCTAGCAAACTACTAGATGAACGACTACAGTCTGGAATTATTGCACTACACAGTGCTCCTGCATGGCCAGTGGAGCCGATACAGCTGGGAGGTGCTTCTAATGAAGTGGGCTGGGCTGGGCCGTGTATGTGTAGCTGTCTTTATGTGTGTGTGTGTGTATGTATATGTACTGTACGTTGGTACACACAGAAGACACAGAAGGTTGCATGTTGACTCCTGCTAAGCTACAGTGGAGGAGAAACTAGCTCACAGTGTAATGGCCCTCTAATTGCAGGCCATGTTGTAACTGAATAAGGCTGCTAGCACAGGCTGCTCATACTCATACCTCCTCCTCCGATCTTAGCAGGACTTTACACATGTTTTTGAGAGCTTGTGTGTCGGCCCACCCTGTGTATGTTTCCTGCGTGAGCGTGGAGTGAGTGAATGTGTGTGTATATATGTGTTTGTGTAGTGCGTGTACACGTAAATGTCTCACAGGTGTGCTGCACTTTGGAATAACCCTCCTGGATGTTCTTCACCCCGCACAAGGTCACCCTGCCCTGGCTTTGACAGCTAGAGCACAGCTCAAAGCTCCTTTTTTTTCCAAAAACACACAGACGCATGTGCAGACAGCATCGCATACCGCTGCCGAGTCTCTGGATGGCTGTTTCTTGGAGCAGAAGTTATTCTGAAGTGCACTGCCTGAAGGAAAACCAAGACAACAAAAGAGACTAAACATAGTAGCGCTAGAAAACGACGCTCCCCGTGGTACTACGCATGCTAATGTACAGCTCCAGCTCCATGCCGCTCATTCCTAGGCACAGGAAGCCCTAGAAGATTTCAAGCTAGGAAGCCATTGAGCTAGGAAGGCCACCTCAAACCTATATCCTGGTTTTCGTTGATCATTGATGTAGCCATTGTAGCTTTTAATTTTTCCATCATTTTTTTTCTTTTTTCAATCAGTCTTACATGAATGAATGCAATTACAGTGATGTGCATCACTGGCCTCCTGCTCATTCAATGTGGACTCATCCCAGTGCCATTCAACCACTTAATGCTACTTCTGAGTGCCCAAAGCAATAGATTAAAGCTAGTCTTGCACTTAAATTGACTTGGAAACCGACCTGCTTGGTATGGTGGACAGTGTTGCACAGGGTATGACCTATTCTTCCTGTTCTATTGCAATCCAGCAACGTCTAGAACTACTGTGCACGAAATGGGCTAACCGTGTTGTTCATCCACTGACTTGTACTTTTGACTCGCTGTGTCGCCTCTCTTTTATCACTTAAGGGCATAATGGCTTGAGGTGGGCGTGACGTGGGCTGAGTAATATGCATATAAAATGAGTCTGTGATCCCAGGTCACGCTGCTTGCCATCAGCAGCCAGAGCCAGAGAGAGCACAACTGGCCTTGCTCTCTCAGGGGTGGGTTGATGGCTCTTCCTCCTCCCCACATCACTCTCAGGCACACAGGCGTTAGCTGTTAGCTGTTGTATCGGAGCTGGGGAGCTGCGCTTTCCTTGTGCCAGTCTTGTGCAACCCTCCTGTGGCTCCGCCCCCTTTAATCTGTCTACTGTTTAGTCCCACCTGCAGGTTAGAAACCGCCTCCACCACCCGCTTTTGACAATGTAGCGCTGAGGCCTTGCTGGGATTTGAACTTACGATCTCCTCACACTTGATGAGCAGCAGTTAGACTGTAGGGCCGGTCTGGAGCGGTAAAGTTACACCACATACAAACACAGTTCTGAGTAAATATACCTTCCCTTCTTTCTCAGACATAGAAATGCACACGGCGACACAGCTCAGGAGTGGAGCGACTGTCTAACTGCCTGCTTGTCAAGAGACTAAAGAGATGTGCATATGGGGATTAGGTAATTGGCCTGCTGAATTTGGTTGGGGTAAAATTAGAGGGGTGTAACGGTACATTATAATACGTGCTCTGTATGAGAGTACGTGTTTACTAGGTGGAACAGACGGTAACTGGCACTACTGTCCAAAATACACTATATGTTCAAAAGTTTGTGGACACACTTTCTAATGAATGCATTCAGCTACTTGTAGAGACGTGCTGCCAATAGATTCAGACTCTCTGGAGCCAAAAAGCATGAACCTATTGGCACCATGCTGCCTAATGCCAGGCATAGGCTAGTAGAGGGGTATAAAGCCCCCCAGCATTGAGCTGTGGAGCAGTGGAAGAACTGTGGAACTCTCTGGAATGATGGATGGTGGAGCTCCATCCAATACTTTTGGGATGAGGTGGGGTGGTGATCGTCCAACATCCTGACCTCACTTACTTCAGCCCCTGTTCAGCTCTTGCTCCTCCAAAATTTAGTAGAAAGCCTTCTTCTATGGACAGTAGAGAGAGTTACTCCAACAGAAGCAGGATCAATCCCTTGATTTCAGAAGAAACAATAAATGGCAGGTGTCCCCTTACTTTTGTCCTTATAGTGTAAATGAAAATAAATCTAGCCTAATGTGTTGGAGGGGTTTTTGGTCGATGTGTTTGCAGTTGTAACGAACTCGTACTGAATTATGAGGTGGTTTCAGAACCTCATAGTGAAAATGTGGCTTTTCTGGATACCGTTACATCCCTAATCTATGAAATTGGTTCCGAACAATCCCTCACTGAATGAAATCCACAGCATTCACAGGTCCACAAGCTCAATTTAGTCCAAGACTAGATACAATCTGTTCCCAACGTGTTTGGAACTGGTGAAATCCGGGGTCAGATGAGATTCAGGGCCATGGAGAAACTCAGCATTAACAGCAGCTTCTGAAAGTCCAGTGTTGTTATGGGTCAACTATTACGCTTCTATGCACAGTTTATGTTTCTGCATGTACTCTTTCTGAAATTCACACCACCCTATTTCTTAAAGCACTTTCAAAGCCTCTCACTTAAGCGTCCCTGGGTGTGGGGTGAATTTCCGTTATACCTGAAACAAAGTATAACGCTGGTCTATAAAGTGGTCTATATACTTAACCATGTACTCAGTCTTCTGTTATATCTCCTGCTCTCTCTCTCTCTCTCTCTTTGCATTGTATTGGTTGCTGAATATTTCCCCCTTAAAAGTGTGGTTTTGTTTGTGACCTTAGGAAATTGCTTGGCTTCTTCAGTGTCATTCTTTTCTCAGCAAGCTCATTTCCGCTCCCTCTGCTTTTGCTTATGGATCTTAAAGTCTTAACGATCTTTAAAGCAAGTGGATAAATATTCATTTATTTTTCTTTTCTCCTCCCCTATGCAGCCCTCTTCCTCTGTAGAGACTCAGGATGTAAGAATACCTTAACATGAGCTTTTCTCACACCAACACACTCAGTCTTGTGCTGTACCCTCGTGGCATAATGTAGAGGCCAGAGAGTAGCCTTGGGGCTCTTTGATGGACAGAAGGAGGGAGGGAGGGAGGGGGACGGCTGCAAAAGAGCCGAGAATCTTATATTGTGCTTATTATTTATGCATTTTTGAACTACTTATGGCGGGTGGAATACATTACAAGCTGGGTCAGTGCATTATCCACTTGACTGGGGTACAAATACAGAGAAATCTATGATGGTATGGTAGAACGTCATGGGCAATGGAGGTTGGAACATATTACATGGGGTGTAGTTGATGGGTGGGTGGGTGAATAGTCCCAAAACCCCAATAGAGTAGCTCACCTATCAAATATCTACCACGTGCACGGTGATCCCTGCTGAAAAATCCAGCTCAAGACCAGCTTTTGTTGGAAACTGGTTTCTGAGATGGTCCACGCTGGTCCATGATGGTCATGGTGACTGATTAGATGGTCATCCAGGCAAAAGCATACCCTAATCTGGTTAGGATGGTTGACCAGCTTAGTCCTTGACTAGCACAAGGTGTGTTTCATGGTTTATTTTGATGGTTTAGCTGGCTAGAACAATTTGGTAAAGCTGGTTGGCCAGCTTTTCCTGCTGGTTGACCCCCCTTGGTCATGTTGGTCATACTTGCCAACCACTTTGGCCGTTCTTGTCAATGAGAATGGCCATGCTGGTCAGCCAGCTTGTATCAGCCATCATGACCAAGCGGCTCAACCAACCATGGTCATGATGGTCATGCTGGTCAATCAGCTTGGACTACCCCCTTTTTGGCCCACTTGGTCACCACCTTGGTGATGCTGGTTAACCTGCTGATCATACAGCTTGGACTAGCTGGTCAACCCACTCTGCCCTGCTGGTCGACAACCTTGGCCGTTCTTGTCAATGAGAATGGCCATGCTGGTCATGCTGGGCATAATGGTCATTCAGCTTGGACTACCCCCTATTTGGCCCACTTAGTCAGCGCATGGTGATGCTGGTTAACCAGCTTAATCATGTTGGTCATACTTGTCAACCAGCTTGGACTAGCTGGTCAATCCACTCTGCCCTGCTGGTCGACAACCTTGGCCGTTCTTGTCAATGAGAATGGCCATGCTGGTCAGCCAGCTTGTATCAGCCAACATGACCAAGCAGCATAACCAACTAGTAAAAGCTGGCCAGCATGACTAAGCTGACCATACTGGTCAATCAGCTTGGACTACCCCCTTTTTGGCCCACTTGGTCACCACCTTGGTGATGCTAGGTAACCAGCTTAATCATGTTGGTCATACTTGTCAATCAGCTTGGACCTGCTGATCATACAGCTTGGACTAGCTTGTCAACCCACTCTGTCCTGCTGGTCAACCACCTTGGTCGTACTGGTCAAGCACATTGGTCCTGCTGGTTAACCAGCTTAATCATGTTGGTCATACTTGTCAATCAGCCTGGACTACCTCCTTTTTGGCCCACTTGGTCACCACCTTGGTGATGCTGGTTAACCAGCTTAATCATGTTGGTTGTCCTGGTCAATCAGCTTGGTCCTGCTGATCATACAGCTTGGACTAGCTGGTCAACCCACTCTTCCCTGCTGGTCGACAACCTTGGCCGTTCTTGTCAATTAGCTAGGTCAGCCAGCTTGTATCAGCCAACATGACCAAGCAGCTCATCCAACTAGTAAAAGCTGACCAGCATTACCAAGCTTGGACTAGCTTGTCAATCTACTCTGTCCTGCTGTTTGACCACCTTGGTCGTACTGGTCAAGCCCATTGGTCCTTCTGGTCGGCCACCTTGGTCAAACTGGTTAAGCACCTTGGTTGTGGATGACTTTTTTATTCAGGACGTTTTACGCTGGTAGACCACATAAACCACCAACCGGAAATATACCCTGTGCTGGTCAAGCACTAAGCTGGTCAACCAGTTTGAGCTGGGCAGCCTGTTGTTTTCAGCAGGGATGTCACTGTCCTAAGAATGAGAATATCTTTATAGCTTTCCATTTAGCTTCCCACCCTGACTGAGGCCCTCGAACGACCACATTTCTCAGTCTTCTCCTCATATCTATAAACTACACAGTGCGTAGTTTGGGTTAAGCTGTAGATCTCTAGAAGTCTATAGGCAATAGGGGGTGGTTTGGGTGGAGGAGGGTTGGTTATGGCATGGTGTCTTTCAGCCATAGAGCACAAATAATTATTCTACGTATATTTATTTTAGGATAGGAAAAGTGGTAGAGCAGAGTCCGACCCCAAAAAGAAACCCTCTTTTAGGTCCATCAGTACCACCCTGGCCTCCAGCATCAAGAGACGTAGGTCCTCCAAAGACACGGTAAGGAAGATTAAGGAATGGCATCTCCTACTCTTAGTCTATCACTCTCTCTAACACCCTCTCTCTCTCTCTCTCTCTCTGTCTCCTTTTCTCTTTGTCCTATTCTCTCCTTCCTTCTATTTTCCTCTGTCTTAAATGCCATCTCATGTCCTATCTGAGAGAGCTCCATCCCACTCAGGTTATCCCTTCCATTCCTACCCGCGGCGTCTCGGCCGCGGCCACGTGTCTGTCAGTCAGCCATTCGGTCGCCATCCTGACCCCATCTGTCAGTTAGAACTCCTAGCCCCTATAAGGACAGCAGGAAGGATGATTTAGGACCCCACAGACCACACAGGACACAGCAAAGGGTGGGGTGAAGGAGAGGTGGGGAGTGGTGGGATCATGGTGCAGTCACGACCATGGAGGGTCATCACCAATAAAAGCTGCAATCCAAGAGGAGGGGGGCAACGCAAGGCGCCTGATTCTTTTGGGCTGCTTCTCTCCCGTGTTGCTAGTTCTGGATGTAGTGTGTCAGTGCATTGTCTGTTTATTAGTGGGTTGTGGTGCTTGTGGTTGTGGTTGTGGTTGTGGTTGTGGTTGTGGTGGTGGTGGTTGTGTTTGTGTGTGCCTGATCTGGTTGAAGTGAACATCAGCTTCCTCGACCCTGCATTATTTGTTCCCCTTAAGGCATGCTTAAGTGTTGTTGTGGCATTTGAGTCTAAGTAGATGCTGCCATGCCAACTAACGGTTTTACCTAATATTATGTCATATTCTGTTAACCGCACACCTTCTCTTTCAGACCTCGGGACATCTGTCTTCATCATGCAGGGTCCTTTTATATTTTTGTTCTTCTAGACACCTTCTGATAATAGCTTATGACTGGGAAACCGAGTAGGGTTCAAAGCTTCCGTTTTGACTGTAGAACTCGGCCTTGGCCTCGGCCTCAACCTTGCTCTTAAAATTAAGGTGCTACAAGAGGTTCTTTGAGTAGTGCCTAGAAGAACCACTTTTGGGTCCGTAAAGAACCATTTTTGTGAAGGTGTATCAGTCTTTGAACCTTTAAAAGGTTCTTCACAAACATACAAACCTGGTTCTTCTCTGAACCAAAGGGGTTCTTCTGTAGCATCACTTTGTAGCACCTCTGTTTTGGAGAGTGTGGTCCGAAGCCCGCGGTTTAACTGCCGAACTCGGCCTTGGACTCGGCCACACTCTTAAAAATGAAGGTACTACCAAGGGTTTTTTGAGCAATGCCATGAAACCACTTTTGTACCAGGAAAGAACCATTTTGTGAAGGTGTATGAGTGTGAAGAACCTTTACATCAATTGAAGAGTCATTGAACCTTTACAAGGTTCTTCACAAGTATACAAACCTGCTTCTTCTTGGAACCAAAGTGGTTCTTCTGTGGCATCACTTTGTAGCACCTCTATTTCTACACTCTTATAAATGAAGGTGCTGTCAAGGGTTCTTTGAGCGATACCATGGAAGAACCACTTTTGGGTCCGTAAGGACCATTTTTCCATTATTTTGAAGGTGTATGAGTGTCATTGAACCTTTAAAAGGTTCTTCACAAACATACAAACCTGGTTCTTCTCTGAACCAAAGTGGTTCTTCAGTTACATTACCCAAACCCAACCCTTTGTAGAACCTTTATTTCTGAGAGTGTGGTCCAAAGCCCACAGACCTGGCCTTGGACTCTTTAAAATGAAGGTGCTACAAAGGGTTCTTTGAGCTATACCATGGAACAATTACTTTTGGACCTGGAAAGAAGCATTTTTGTGAAGGTGTATGAGTGTGAAGAACCTTTACATCAATTCAAGAGTCACTGAACCTTTACAAGGTTCTTCGCAAGTATACAAACCTGCTTCTTCTAGGAACCAAAGTGGTTCTTCTGTGGCATCACTTAAACCCAACCAACCTTTATTCCTCCAAAGCCCTTGCTTTGGCTGCAGACTTGGTCTTGGACTCGGCCACACTCTTTAAAAAAAGGTGCTCCAGAGGGTTCCTTAAACGATGCAATAGAAGAACCACTTTTGGGAAACCTTTAAAAGGTTCTTCACAAGCATACAAACCTGGTTCTTCTAGGAACCAAAGTGGTTCTTCAATAACATTCCTCAAACCCAAGCCTTTGTAGCACCTTTATTTCTGAGAGTGTGGTCCAAAGCTTGTGGTTTAACTGCAGACCTGGCCTTGGACTCTTAAAAATGAAAGTTCTACAAAAGGTTCTTTGAGCGATACCATGGAAGAACCACTTTTGGGCCTGGAAAGAACCATTTTTGTGAAGGTGTATGAGTGTGAAGAACCTTTACATCAATTCACAAGCATACAAACCTGGTTCTTCTAGGAACCAAAGTGGTTCCTCAATGACATTACTCAAATCCCACCCTTTGTAGCACCTTTATTTTTGACAGTGTGGTCCAAAGCTCCTGTTCTGATTCCCACTCAGGCCTCCCTGAGCTCTGAAACCAAGCTTCATGCTCTGTCGTCCTAATCCTTATTCATTACCATTCCTTTTTCTGTTTCTTCCTATTTGGAGAGATCTGCTCACCTGCATAGCTTCTGTTAATCTACTAACAGCACAGCTTGGAGTTTCCATGGTTACTTTCTCCTCCGATTGCGAGCAGTTGTGTCCGTGTTTCCTGTTCGTCACAAAAAAGGGCTTCCAGACAAAGCTTTTCATAGACAATGGTCTCCAGCTTCTGAGTGAGACCAATGCAGGCTGGCTAGCTCCCATTCTGCTCAGCAATACCTGGGGGCGTTTCTCTTTTTCCAGGGAGAACCAGCACCTACGAAGAAATCCAAATACATCCCGGATTTATTTCCAAAACAGCTCTGTGTAGTGTGGGTCCACTTTCTCTTCGTCTTTGTTTGATGACCACACTTTGTTTTGAAGATCTGACCCAACCTGAAGCAGTATGTCCATCAGGATTAACATAGGCCTGTCTTACAGTCTGGAAAATGAAGGCGCTGCAGAGGTTTCTTTGAGTGATGCCATGAAAGAACCCTTTTTGTGGAAGAGCTGTGAGTGTGAAGAACCTAGAACCTTCACATCCACATCCAAGGTTCTTCACACATACAGCTCTTCTATAAAAACAGCTCCTTATGGAAGCAAAACTGGATCTTCTATGGAATCGCTCAAAGAACCCTTTGTAGGATCTTGATTTTTAACATCGGAGGCTTTTGTCTACTGTTGTTATGTTCGTATAGCTGTAATATACATTTATATACTGTTATATATATTATATTTATATATACATATAAGTATATGCTAATTATTAGTTTCTCTAATCACTCCTTTTTGGTTTTTAATAACATCTGTATGAGTGTGTACGCCTGTGTGAATGTGTGTATGAATCTCGGGAGAGATGGAATGGGAGGATGGTGGGACATGAGGACACTGGGGGGGAGGGGTAAAGGTGACCAAACTGGTGAAAGGACGCGTCCAGACAGGAGGACGAAACCATCCACAGCTGTTTGATCATCAATTTATTTTAATATCAGTGTTTCCTTTTTATATAAATGGATATATATGGATTTATGAGTGTCGATGTCCCCTACATACATGCCACACAGCTCCTCTCTTCCTCTGAAAGCATGCCACTTACCTGTCCCACTACAGTATATACACACACTGTGTTGTAGTAGTATTTTCGTAGTAGTAGTAGTAGTAGTGGAGTAGTGAAGTAGACAGTAGAAGTAACCGTGACTGTGATGGTGGTGGTAGAAGTAGTAGTACTCTGTCTCTGTCTCTCTTGTTGATCACTGTCTCTCAGCAGAGGGCGCTGTGGGCTTGATTCGGTGGGCCAACAGCAAGCCTCCTCAGAGAACATAACGGGCACATGTATTCATAGGGGCGCCCTCAGAGGCGTTCCCATGATGCAAAGCCGGCACAGACACCTCTCGACGGCACTGTCGACAATATTGCTGGATCAAATCCAGTCGGCAATATTGTGACTATTATATATAAGCACTTCAAATTTTCCTGCTGCTTTCTTTACGTATTTGGCTGCAGAGCAAGCTAAGCTGTGTTACAGCTCGGTTATGCCTTCCCGCTCCACGCCTATTGCTTTTAGTGAGCAGGAATAAATTTCAATGGGACTTTTATTTTGAATTTTTGTGAAGTTCAGCAGTCAGATGGATACATGTGTCCATGGATGCTTCCTAGTAGATTTCTCCAGAATCTGACCACCTCACAGCCTTTATGGCTTTTATCTGCGTTTAATCTGGACTGGTTCTGCATGTAGCATTGCAGAGCTGATTGCAGGGCGCCATCGATTTCGACCGACACTGGAGAAAATTCTGATAAGCCTCTTCAGCTTCACAAAAAAGCAAATGCAGGCCTCAGCTGTGCTCCATTTTGCAATGGCAGGGAGTAGAGTGTCATTAGTCATTAGTGGCATTTATTGCAAGTCCTTTTGAAGGTGCCTTAGAATGCATTTTATTAATATTATTTTTTATTATTTTTATTTTATTTTTAAAATTATTATTATTTTTTATTATTATTATTTTATGTATAAATTTTTTATTTTATTTTATTTTTTTTACCACCCTGTTATTTTGCTTCAGAATAAAAGACCTTGTTGTCAGTTTTATGGAGGACGTATAAAACAATTAAATGATAAACTGTGCTTTTATTGACTGGTTTACAACTTAGCATAGCACTTAGCATAGCACAGCCTAGCCTAGCACAGTACTTAGCACTGTGAACTTACAGGAGAGTGCTGCTGTCCTTGCTTGGACCACACAGCGTCCAGTTGACACATAACATTGACACTGGACATTAAAAGCATTAGCTTTTCTTAACTCCAAAGGCTCCAGCATGCTGGATAACCACATCGGCCTTTGCTTTAGCTTTTAGCCTCTCCATAGGCTTAAGTGCACCAAAAATTTGCTTCGACCAGCTTGCGTTAGCATTAAGCTGCTCCGTAGGCTCCTGCATGCTGGATAACTGCACCAGTCTTTGCTTTGGTTGCCTAGAATTATCCCCGCGTCCACATTCTCCTGAAGTAGCCTCGCCATTTAGCCTTTGAGAAGCTTTTGCTAGTGGGCTGAGTGTATGTAAATTTTGGTGGGGTAAATACCCTATATGTCTAAAAGTTTGTGGACACCCCTTCTAATTAATGCATTTGGTTTTCTGATGCTGCACCTATTGCCGACACAGATGTGCAAATGCACACCCAGCTTGTCTAGTCCCTGTAGAGAAGAACTGCCAAGGAGCAGATAAACATGGACCTAGTGGCACCATGCTGCCTAATGCCAGGCGTGGGCTAGTAGAGGGGTACAAAGCCCCCCAGCGTTGAGCTGTGGAGCAGTGGAAGAGCTGTATTCTCTGAAGATGAGGTGGGGTGGTGATCATCTAACATCCTGACCTCACTAACGCTCTTGTTGCTGAATACAATTAAATCCTCACAGCAATGCTCCTCTAATTTTTATTCTTTGAATCAATGTATTGAGCAGGTGTCCCAATACTTTTGTTCATATAGGCTATACTGAGTCAAGACTGTGATGTAACAGTTTTGGGGTTTTGAAATTGGCCTGTTTTGGTAAAGTTCTCCATTCTAGGGCACCTTTAAAATGCCATGTTTTCTTCCTGACCATTGTAACATGGTTGACTACCTTTAAGGACGCCAAAGGAATGGCTTACAGTGTCCAAAACAGGCGGAAACATGCATTTGCTGTGGCATATAGCAACGACTGGACATCTGCATGGGAACTGGGCTGTTCTGATAACCCAACACTGCAGATATCCACCCAAAGGGGCACTTTCTTGGCGCACTCGCTCTAGAAAAGGCGGGGAAATGGGGTCTCCAGTCTTTGTCACATAGATAAGATATGCACAACCAACACAACCCGTGCTTATCTTATTATCTATGTTGGACAGAGATGTAATAACACTACACTGTTACTTATACAAACGTATACGTTCCTAGAGGAACCTTTGAAGGTTTCTCAATTTAAGGAACCTTGAAGGAACCTTTTTCTTGAAGGTTCCTCAAAGCACCATAACTTTCAAACTGAGAAACCTTTCAAATATTTCTCAAGGAACTTATACCTTAACAGTATCTACTGTAATTTGCATGCCCAGCCTGGTCATGGGGTGGACCCATGAGTGACCACTATCAGAACATTACACTGGAGGCCCAAATTCCTCTTCTTTGTAGGTCTAGACACCTCCTCAGGCAGTTACTGGGTCAGAACCTCCCAAAAGAAAATCTCTAGAACCTAAAATCCTCATATGAGAGCATTGTGTAAAGCATTTGGGTAGCGAAAGGTAGCAAATTGGATCGTAGAAGGGCCTCCTGCCTTCGCCAGACTGCCTTTGGAGGTCCTGTGAAGGCACGTCCACTCTGAGATAGGGGGGGACCACTGTGAGCGTCACACTAATGGCCTGTTACCTGTGTGTTCTCTGTACCCTGCATCTCTCTCCCTCTCTCTATCTCTGCAGCAGTACCCACCCACAGATATCACCGGCCAGCTCAACCTGTCCGACCCGTCGGTCAGCACTGTGGTGTGAGAGAGAGGGAGCCAGAGAGAGAGAGAGAGAGAGAGAGAGAAAGAGCGTGCGACAAAAGGAATGAAGAGAGAGAGAGAGAAAAGGAGCGAGCGCACGCAAGAAAGGCCATCCATGCTCATCATTTTCTTACAGACTGATTTGGGATGGGGGGGTGGGGGGGATTGGAAGAAGAGGTGGGGATGGGGGGGAGAGGGGGTCTTTCCCCCTGTTTTTAACATTCAGTGCCACTCCGGAGCTTCGGCACTTTAACGAAGACGAAGAGGCATGAGAGGACCTCCTGATTTTCGGTGACTTCGGGACTTGACAGAACACTAGTACACTTTGCTGGAGTTCGTAGGAGGCACTGGAAAGGAAGGACTGTACACACACACACACACACACACACACACACATGCTCAACATAGGACACACTCCTTCAGAGTTGATTTAATCTAGCAGTTTCTTTCTGTTTAGGTCAGTATAGTGAATATTATGTTATATTAAGTGATGTATGTATGTATGTATATCTTATCCCTCCGACAAAAAGAGGCCAAGCAGCCGGAGTCGGAGCTTCTCCAAGGTTTCCGTTTGCATTAACTACTAGTTCTAGGTGTCGGGATACGTTTAAGGGTAACACATTTACCCCTTTTCTGCATATTCTGTAATTTAACTTCAGTTCCTTTCTCAAATCTTCGTCTATTTAACCTAGCGAGCGGCGGACGAATACAGGAAAGCATGTGAATCCTGGATAGATAGGTGCAAAATGAAGTCTAGTGCATTGTCCATAGTGTTACCACTTAAAATAATGCTCCTACAACACTGTATGTGGCACCTCACGGCATCACGACCCCCTTATTTACACCCTCTTTGTTTTGCACTCAGTGCCATTTGGACACTCTCCAAAGTCCTGACCTCTTTGGCAGTTGACCACCTGCATGTCAGATGCATGTGCGGCGAACTCGAGTGCACCTCCTCCGCAGTATCGACCCTTGCAAAACTCCAAAACCCGAGCCAACAGATCGACCAGGGTCTGGACCATGGATTGGCTCCTGGTCAAACGGGTCACGGTTTCAGCAATAAGACCTGAAGTCTTCTTCTCCTCCTCTCTCTCTTTCTCTTGTCAACGTTCTCAGTGCAGCCTTTCTCATCCTCAGTCTCCATGGGGTGCATCAAAGGGCCAGGTTTTTCATCCAACCAGCGCTTGGTCTCCCGCGCAAAACCGCCTCCATGCTCGAGGCCTTTTACACGGGTCAGAACCAGGCGGGTCGCTCTGTTTTTACTATGGTGCTGCCGTCTTGCACATGCCTCTTGGTTAGATGCGAAAACAGGCCGTTTCCCGCGTTCTGGGGTTGAGAAACATTGGGTTTTACTGCACAGCAGCAGAACGGTGGACTGTAAACAAGCATTTCCTGAAGGTGAACGTCTAGGAATTCGCAATTCTCAGCTATGTGCACATAGCTCATGCAGTTGCAACTGGCCAAATGAGGATTGAAACCCTTGTCGTTATCCGTAAGATACTGTCATTGCTGGTCATAGCATGTCATGACTGCATTGACAGTTCAGATTTTAAAGGACTTAACCTGATGGGTATGTCGTTTTTTAAAAACGCCCATCCGATCAGACTGACGAGTGCATGCATGTTTTTAAGTGCTTTTCTTTGGTTTTTAAGAGTCATCAGTTGCATATCAGCACTATTTAGGACTTTGTTTTCAGGGCTAATGCAGTGTATAGGCTAGGGAGTATCGGTGGACGCTTACTAATGAACTCATGATAAGGGCGTATGCAGTTTACTGGCAGTCTGACACTGTCGTTCTGTAAATGATGTAAATAATAGCCTATTGACTCACTACTACTCACTACACACGCAAGCCATAATCTCTGAGTAATCATGCGCAAGCACCTGTAGAGTAAGATTTATTTATTAAGTGATCGATACGTTGATGTTTACTTTGAGTTCATTTTTCAAGCCAAATAATGCAAACAAAATGTTTTTGTTGTTTGTATTGAGGTAACCATGCAAATCAGATTTCTTTGTGCCAATAAAAAAGATGTGCTCATGTCAATTGCAGACCACAGAGCCGTGAATGTGTGCTTTCATTGAATTTGGGGGAGTCTTCTCTTCAAATTCCTCAAAAAATCCCTTTTCATCGTTAATTTTCGGAAAAATAAAATATATTTGTGTCCTAATTAAATCAAAACATCGCCTGCTTTAAAGTAAAGACTTAAAGATGGACGAGACTGAGCTTTTATAGTCACTCTTTCCTGTTTTTCTGTGTTCTCTAGAGCTCCAGAGTGGCTGTTGTGGTAAAATTAGTAAAAAGTTAAAGTTAAAGTTAATGTTGCTTTTTAAATGAATTGATTGACACATTGTATCATTTTATCATTTTGGGTTGTTTTGGGTTGTTTTTTAATATATATATATATATATCGCTGCTGTCCAATGAAAAACATGTATCCATTTATATATATATATATATATATATATATATATATATATATATATATAGTGATTATAATATAATTATGAGAGCTGCATGATATTACAGTATTATTGTAATTATATACTCATACTTAATTACATTTATTACATATATACAATTATTTTAAGATGTAATATATATATACATATGTTAAATATAATATAAATATATATATATATATATATATATATATATATATATATATATATATTATAATTGTTTTTTTTTTAATTATCATATGAGTTTTGGCGCACACTTTATTAAGCCATATGAATTTATAACCCAGGAACATTATTGTTCCCCTAATTATAGAATCACTCTATCATTGCATCAAATTTAAGGGCAATGTGTATAACAATAAAACACTGCTGTGTGCTCATATGTGCAGTTGCCATGATTTAGCTAGGTTAATGGTTACTGTCAATGTGAAAGTTAAATATATATTTTAATTATATATGTTAATTTATGTTACTGATACTGTGGGACTTTTATTTTGAAATAATAGTTTAATATTACTCTCCTTGAAATCGAACTGAATGTAAAATAGTATAATTATTTTAACTCTCTCTCACACACAATATATTGCCTTTCTGACCTTTATTAAATCACTGAGTCATTAAATTAAAAAAATCAACACTGTGGCACAACAGGTGGCGTTTTCCCTCGGTGAAGGTCTAACATAGCTAATATTTTAAATGTTATTTATGGTCGTAGACACACTGGGCAATCTGGTGATCTGATCTAGGCTGAGAACAACATAATAATAATAACAGTAATTATAATAATTATAATAATTACAGGCAGGAAGGACTACGTGCCGCGCTCTCCGGGCTGGGCACAGTGCTTTTATTTTGCTTCAGCGTTGGAGGGGTGTGGCGTATTTATGTGTCTCCATGGCAGCGCAGGAGCGACGGGATTGGCTAGTTGTGCAGTCTCACAGGGATCAGTTTCACGTAGTAGCCAATCCTAGCGCAGATGCGGGATTCTGGTAGCCAATCCCTGCCTAGGAAGGCGGGACATGCCGGAATATGGACAGGGAAATAAATAAACAGCGTGGTTCCAGACAGCGGTCGCTCACAGCGCCCAGAGCCGAGCTGCGGAGGAGAGGTAGGGGAGCTCACTCCGCCATTAGAAATGAGTCTGTCTGCGTTTGTGATCGTTTCTCTGTTTAATCTGAACCCTTTACTGTTTATTTAGGGCTCTAAATGAAAATGAGGGAGTAGACAGGGAGACCGAGCTGCCTGTAGGTAGGTTGATTATGTGCTTTTTGATGATATTATGTCCCATAATTTCTCTACTTTTATTTATGTCCCTTTATTATTATTAATAATACATTGACATTAAAAACTACTTCAGGATCTTTCTAGTGGTTTATCATCCAGGTTAGTATCTGTGCTCTGTGAATAGAGGTCATAAACAGTGAACAGGGAGGTGGGACCTGGTGAACCAGTCCACACAGTTTAAGATATCTTAATCAATACTGAAAAGCTTGCAATTAGTGTCTGCAAAATAGAGCTGGGCAGTGTAACGATACTTTATCGTATCGTGATGAGTGTTGTTATTGTGATACACACTGTGCTTTTTTAGGCATATCAAGAATATGATCAGTGCTTAATAAACACTGAACTATATATATAGTTTATTTAGTTATATATATATATATATATATATATATATATATATATATATATATATATATAGTTTATATGTAGTATATTTATTCATGTAAACATAATTTATATATATATATATATATAATTTATATATTTATAATTTTTTTTCTTCTCTTAGTTAACAACGTCCAGCTAGTCTGCATATTAATATATATAGTAGTTGTCACTTTGCAGTAAAGGTATATATATAGTATATTGTGTATATATAGTTAACAACGTCCAGCTAGTCTGCATATTAATATATATAGTAGTTGTCACTTTGCAGTAAAGGTATATATATATATATATATATATATATATATATATATATATATATATATATATATATAGTATATTGTGTGTATATATAGTTAACAACGTACAGCTAGTCTGTTGCAGAATAAGTTAATGTAAACTATTTATGATTGACAACCTCATCCATATATACACAGCACCTAATCCCTTCTGCTGCAGACGAGGTGACACCACTGGAGATGTGTTAAATGATTGGCCGCTGTCACAGCGATGTCGTTGAATCATGGCTGCTCTGGGGTGTGTGTGTTCAGGTTGTGTTATAGAGAACAGGGTGTTCCTGGGCTGGGAGGATGGCAGAAAACGAGCCATGGCTGCAGTCAGACGCTCCAGCTCCCCAGGACTACTGGCTGAAGAGGTGGCTGGCGCTTTGCTGTGGGCCCCGGCCCATTAGCAGAGATGGTGCGAATCTAGCGCACAACCGTGACCACTTCAGCTTCGCGACCAGGAGGCGGCTCGCCGTGGCTCTCCTCGTCGCCCTGGCGCTGGTTATCATGGGGCTTCTTCTGCTCTGGAACTACCAGTGCATTATGGTCTGGCACCTGTGCCGTGAGGACGGAGATTACTCAGGCCTGCCCACGTTTGGAGACGGATGAGGTGCGCTGAAGACACTGGCAATAGGAGTAAATGACATATTGCTCACTTTATAGAATGTAGAGAGGCGCTCTTAGGCTGAATTATGATAAAAGCAGACACGGAATGAAGGATCAAGGTGTGGCTGCTTGAAAATAGTGGACAATAGTGATGAAGTTCGATATCGCAATATATTATTTATCAAAAATAATCATAATATCGAGTGATATTTAAGGTAGTGTTCCTGAGTGCTGCTTAGGGCATGTCTTTCACTGCTGATATAGCCCTTTTTGGCTGTTAATGTACATCTTCTTCTGTTAAAATGACACCAGATGGATTCTTCCACAGTGCTGTGAACGTTAACCAGGCAGATGGCACACTGAAAGCACATTTCCAGAAAGTAAACTCCCTGTTTATTTAATTTGGATATATTTCGAGCTGCTCAGATCAGTCTGAAGGGTCAGGTAATTGACACACAGTTAGCTGAGCGCTATAAGCTCCTGGGACAAAAATATTAAATGCACCGTTCCTCTTTTTTTATAATCCTTGGTTATGCTTCCCCTGGAGTTAAGAAAAAGAGCACCTATGCTGTCTCAAGGATACCTCAGTCTCCTGAGAGAGTTCCTGTCCAGTTTAGCCCACTGCTCCACCTGGCACACCACTGTAAAGAATAATAGGGCTATGCTGTAGGGTGTAGAAGTCCACATCTGTTGAACTGTGGATTAACAATGGACGTGTACAAGGCCAGACAAAAGGGCTGAGCACTAAAACAGTCCTGAGACTCCTAAAACAGTCCCTCTTAAAGGGACATAAATGTGTATGGCATGTTTTAAAGGATTGGGTATGGGCTATTTTAATCCTAAAACAGTACAGAGTCTCTTAAAGGAACATAAATGTGTATAAACACTCCCTAAATTACCATGTCATCTAGGGACGTCCCAATCGAGGCCGATCCAGGCATGTTTTAAAGGATTGGGTATGGGCTATTTTAATCCTAATCCAGTCCCGAGTCTTTGTTTTAACCACAGCGTTCAGAGCGCCATCTGGTGTCCTCAAGGCGCCATTAACGGACATTATAGTCTGGCCGGCTGCAGCAATATGGACGTTCTCAGAAGGTAAATGAAAGACTTGAGAGTCTTAAAAACCCATTTATTTAAAATATCCAGGGAAATTCAGTGATATGATAGAGGCCCATTCAGGCAGGAGGATGCATAGCCCAACTATCTGAAAAGCAATGATGCATGTGGTCCATTTTTTGTGCGGCGAGCTCATTGTGCATATAATATGTATTGTAACATCACCAAAAATATATCACTAATGTTGAAGAAAAAAAAAAAAACAGGGTATAGACCAGTGGTCTTCAGTCCTGGGGAGCTGCCTTCCCACAGATATTTGGAATGAACCTTAATCCAGCCCATCTCCTCCATCTGATTACTGCCTTCTGAAGTTCTTGGTTGGCTGAATCAGTGATGCTGCATTTTGGGCTGGAGACCACCGGTGTAGATCAAACATCACCCAGCACTACTTGAAAGCTTTAATGATGCTGCAGCACTTTACTGACTCAGTAATGGCAATAAGTTACTCATGGTTACTGAGTTGGAGGCCATTCGGGCCTTCTATGAATCTTACTGTGCCTCAGGTTTGCCTTTACTACGTGCCTTGTGTTAGAAGATAGACCTTCATGCACTGATTCAAAGTCACAATATATATATATGATAGAAATATATAATAGAAATATTTATCCTTGTGTTGTAATGTGGTAATGGATACAGGAGGATGTCCCTTGCTGAAATTCTGCAATGGCTACGTATATGCGAGCCCTGCTGTCGGCAGTGCAGTGATACAAATGAATGAAGTCTGTGTAATGGCTCTGGATTTGTGTTTACAGTAATGATCATTAAAGTGCACCACAAAGCGGAGGTGTTGACCCCGGATGTCTGTGTAGTTATTAACACTATCATGTACAGCAGCCTACAGTGATTGTATTTGGTGCAATTAGACTGTTAAGCACAAAAGTCTGGACACCCCTGTCCAGTTATTTAGTTCAAAGTTGTATTTGTCACATACGTAGTAATACACAGATCAGCTAGCAGTGAAATGCTTCGATAACTGTCTACTGGAAAGAATATGAGGTAGAATTTCGTCAAATAAAAAAATCGGCGTATATAGAAATATATGTACAGAGATAATATCAAATATATTAGAATAAAAATAACAATATATACAATACATTTACACAAAACACCAAAATAAATGTGCAGTGCAGGTTTTTTTTAAAATATATTTAATAGATTTAAATTACATATTTATTTAATTTAATTACTTTATTTCTTTATTTTTTATTTTATATATATATATATATATATATTACTAGGCATTTTATTCCAGGCATTTCATCAAACAAAGCTGAGTTAGCTGAATCTGCAGACTATGAATGGCATAAAGTCTCAACAGCAATGTGAAAGACTAGTGGAGAGCCGGCCAAGATGAGAGCTGTGATTGGCCGTCGAGGTTATTATTTCACCATAGTGATTTCTGAATGCTCTCAAAGTTCAGATATTAGCACTGTGATTAAATCTGAATAATAACTTCTTTTATTATAATTATTATAATAATAATTTCTCTGCATTATTTGAGCAGCTGTTTTTTAAGCAGTTGTCATTTCTGCAAATTAATAAATGCTCTAAATAGTAAATATTTTTATTTAGAATTTAGAGGAAATGTTGTCCATGGTTTATGAAATACAACGTAAATGTTAATTTACCTTAAACACACTGCCTATAAATACTAAAACCAGAGAAACTGATCATGTAGGATGGGCTCTACATTTTTAACAGAGCTGTATGTATCTATATACACTTTAACACAAATTAATCATCTTACCAAGTTTATCCCCAACGTCCTCCTCTAGGTCACTCTCTTTGCAGAGCCTGGTAAAATATTACCATTAGCCTCTAAGGCTAATGTTAGCAGCAGATCCTTTAAGTCCTATAAGTTGTGAGGTGGGGCCTCCATTAGTGTCAGTGAGGCCTGGGCGCCCATTACCTATGTTGCTGTTTCATCAGTTCTGGTAGGTACTGACCACTGCATACCAGGAACACCCCTTCTACGACCTTATTGCCATTCTGGAGATGCTCTGACCCAGCCTTAGGCTTACTCTTTCCTGCTTCAACACCTTCATCACCTTCAAGAACTGACTGTTCACTTACTGCCTAACATATCCACCCTCTTGACAGATGGAGCCACTGGATCCAGATCATTAATGTTCTTCACTTCAGTGTCAGTCAGTGGTGTTAATGTTATGGCAGATTGGTGAATATGTAGACATATGTAGTCATTTAGGACCATGAAAACTGGTTCACTGACGCATGCTAGGGCAACAACATGAGTCCACAATTGAGCCCACATGGCACCTATGGGCATAACAAACATGTGTACACCATATAGAACCATAGTGCAGGTACAACACACAGCATAACCATGGAAACCCCTCACCTTTCAGCAGCCTAATGTGCTGCCACTATGGCCCGGGGGTTGGAGGTCGAATCCCAAGCCACTCCCTTTTGCCATCGGCAGCCGGAGTCTGAGAGGGCACAATTGCCCGTGCCCTCTCCGGGTGTTGGCCGGGACAGGCGTCTGGAGCTGCGGACCTGGCTCTTTCCTCCAAGTGCGTCGGATGCCTGGCTATGCCACACTGGGGGCAGTCTTTACCCTCCTAGTGTCGGGAGCGTTGCTAGTGCTAGAGGGAGGTACAAACGAACCAGTGGGTGAAATTAATTGTGAGAAAAGGGGAAAATTGGCCTACAGCCGTGGTCTACAAACTCCACCCTACGTCACTTTACTGGCCTCACAGTATCGTATTGACTATATATGGAGTCTGAATTAATATGTTAATAAATCATTTATTTATAGTTACATGAATAATTACACTTACTATAATCAACGCAACCACTTTCCACTTTTAAAAGCAGCCTCTGGACAGGTCAGCACAAAGGAAAACAGGCCAGGGGAGGCCGGACGGCTCAGGTTTGGAGTGGACACCTCAGTATTCAGAGGAATCGTCTTTGTCACTTTTGCTTCTGACTGGAGGCAGTGAAAATCAAGACGGCTGGATACGGCAGGCAGCGGACAACGCTACCTAACTGCCAGCGACAAACAAGGGTGCCTTAGACTTCAGGTGGAGCCTAAGCATAGCTGTGCGCTCTGGTACAATAGGGGCACATTTGTTCCCACACAAAGGATAGATAATCCTAGGACATTTCACAGGCTGGTTCATGCCTCTGCCAGATTGTAATCAAACAATCAAACCAGGAAAGGACCTTCAGAATTTAAGATGAAGAATTTACACTCGGCCCATCCCGTGTTTAAGGCAAACAGGCTTTATTTGTTATAGCAGTCTATTGTACGCATTGAAACTGCAGATCCTTTTTTTTAGCGTTTGCTCTTCTGGCAAAGGTTTACTTTATTATGAGTGATGGTGATTTACAGATTTGACATATATATATATATATATATATATATATATATATATATAGACTTAAGAAAAAAAAACATTAAGTGGTCTCTTCATTAAAAGAAAAAAACAACAACAAAAAAACAAAACAAAACAAAACAAACAAACAAACAAACAAACAAAAAATATATATATATATCTTTTATATATATTTAAATGAAGAGACCGCTTAATATTTTTTTCTTAAGTCTGGCAGATGTTGTATTCCAGGCATTTCATCAAATAAAGCTGAGTTAGCTGAATTTACAGACTATGAATGGCATAAAGTCCCAACAGCAATGTGAAAGACTAGTGGAGAGCCGGCTGAGACATGAGAGCTGTGATTGGCCGTCGAGGTTATTATTTCACCATAGTGATTTCTGAATGCTCTCAAAGTTCAGATATTAATACTGTGATTAAATCTGAATAATAACTTCTTTATATTATAATTATGATAATAATTTCTTTGCATTATTTGAGCAGCTGTTTTTGAGCCATTGTCATTTCTGCCAATAAATAAATGCTCTAAATAGCATTTTTTTTTTTTGGAATTTAGGAGAAATGTTGTCCATGGTTTATGAAATAACACAAATGTTAATTTCCCTTCAACACACTGCCTATAAATAGTAATGTTTGTATATTATATTTTTGGTTTAATTCATTGTACTTTGTAGAAATGTAAAGACCTTAAGTTTTCCATCGAATTTAAATGATTTTTCTGCATATTTCAGGACTAAGATATAAAGTAATTCAAAGTGGGGTATGGCCTGACATTGTAGAGAAAAGGTGTCGTCCAGACCAGAAGAACACAAATATAGGCACTTTATTAACTATCCAAACCCACTGAACCTACTCGTGTCTTCTGCGTTTTACATAGAGAGTTGATGATGGGAAAATAGTGGTACTAATCCGGGGACCTCTTTGATTGTAAAATTGAAGATTGAAGGTTGAATATACTTGATATCATCTCAGTAAGTCGAGACAAGCAGCTAAGATGAGTCCATTTGTGAAGTTTGGCCTGAAAAAAATCGAGAGTGAACTCAAGGTGAAGTAAATGTGAGATTGCTAGTCCAAAAAGGGACAAATGAGAATAATCTTTAAGAATAATCTAAAGAAGTAAGAAGTAAAGTCTAAAAAGTGATCAGTATTTCTTTAGCATTCAGTCAAATTTCAGGATACATTTTACAAATGTTCCACACTTACAGTGTCACAACTTCAGGCTATAGCTGTGCTACATGTGTCCATTTTAAGTAACTATCCATGCCAGTTTTATTTAAACCTGTAAATTGAGATTTTGATGTGTAATTGTGGAAATGAGTTTGGTGACAGTTCATCTCCAGTGTTTGTTAGCAACATTAGCCTAGCATCTCCCCTTGTATGATCCCAAACATTTCTTGGCTGATTGACTACATCTGGGATCAGTAATCAATTAAGCTAATAGATTTTTTTGCTGAACTAGTCATTTAAGGTGGAAGTCCTTTAAGAATGAATAAGAAGACAACCTCAGCTGAACCAGGAACTATCATCTTTTGCCCTATCAGGGACAGGATCTCACTTTTACAGGTTCTCTCTTTGTAAGTGATAAAGAACTGAAGATATAAGGCAATGGGAGAGAGCAATGGTTGCTAAATGCAAAAATAACACAGTTGGGGGTTTGGGGGATTGGCCTGCAATGGCAGCACTCTCAGGAAACAGCAAATTAATTCTCTTCAAAAACGTTTTTTAAATATTATTTTCCACCTAAATAGATAAACCCAGGCCCAACCATGGCCTCAAAAGATGTGGCTATTTGGAGGTTAACCACAACACAGTACACTTCATCACACCACCCACCACCAAACTGCAAACTCAGCCCAGCACAGTGTGTTATCCCATATGAAAATCTGATATATGGACATTTATCAAACATAATCGGCAATATTTCAAAATATTCGGTGTGTACAATACATATGTATTGTATACAGTTTTGTAGGTTACATGTAGTGGACGCATACATAATGTATGTATCATGCATGTATTTCTGATTGGGAGGGAAAATATATTTATGTAATATATCGTTGCTGTAGGTTTCTTTATTTTTTGCTGTTTTTCAGTTTTTACATTGTGTTAGATTCATTTTATGATGAATGGACCAATAGAAATGTTCCAAAATGATTTAGAATAAAATCATTTTACAATGACTTCCATTGAAAGTCATGAAGATTTTTTCTTCTTTTGTAAAGTTGCCTTTTTGGAGATACAAGGTTTTTGTATGACAAGACCGTCACCGTTTTGCTGTTTAGTTAAGAAGTTAAATGTAATAAAGTTAAGAAGATTGTTTCCCCATTGTTAAGTGTGTCATAGATATATAGCTGAAATATATACCCCATATTTGAAAACATGAAATTTGAAATTTGTTGGCATATATGTCATATATATTTTAATATGTGACAAATATATGTTCAATATAGAATATGAAACCCCTAATACACACATACTCTCCATATTTACTATGGAGACTATATGCATACTATATGCTTACTATATGCAAAAACCTTGTATCTCTAATTGAGTTTTTTTTTTCACTTTTTTTTAGATTGTATCAGAATTTCATGTCGAAGGGACCAATAGAAATGCTCCAAAATTAGATGGAATATAATCTTTATACAATATGTGTGATTTTTTATTAAGTGTGTGTTCTACATTTATGTTTGTATGTATTGCTATATATATGTGAAATATATGACCTATATTTGAAAACAACTAACTTCAGATATGTTGACATAGTTAAGAGATATAAGCCAATTCTGTAAATCACTGTTGTCACACAAAAACCTTGTATCTCCATTTTCACTGTTTTTCACTTTTTGCCATAATGTGAATCTAGCACCACAAGAGCCTTGTCTCTCAATTTTCTCATGTTTCACCTTTTGTGTTATACATTTATATTTGTATACATTGCTATATATGGCTACAATATATGTGTCATATTTGAAAACGGCCAATTTCAGACATGTTGGCATATATGTCATCTATATTTAAAGATGTGACAAATATGTATGATACGTATAGTCACTGTCCCGCAAAAGCCTTGTATCTCTGTTTAGTTAAGAAGTTAATCGCTGTTTCGTTAAGAAGTTAAGACGCTCCAGAATGACTTGAACTAAAATATTTTTACATTGACTTTCATTAATCATATCATTTTTTATTAATCATATACTTTTTTATTAATTATATATTTTTTTCATTAAATATATATGTGTTTATTAATCATATTATTTGTCATGAATCATATACTTTTTCATTAATTATATATATATTTTATTAATCATAATATTTTTCATGAATCATATACTTTTCATGAATCATATTATTTTTCATTAATCATATTCTTTTTCATTAATTATATATTTTGTATTAATCATAAACTTTTTTCATTAAATATATATTTGTTTATTAATCATATTATTTTTCATTAATCATATACTTTTTCATTAATTTTATATATATATATTTATTAATCATATTATTTTTCATTAATTATATATTTTTTATTAAATCATATACTTTTTCATGAATCATATACTTTTTATTATTTTTCATTAATCATATACTTTTTATTATTTTTCATTAATTATATACTTTTTCATTAATTATATTATTTTTATGAATCATATACTTTTTTTTATTTTTATTTTTCATTAATCATATACTTTTTCATTAATGATATACTTTTGTATTATTTTTCCATAATCATATACTTTTTTCATAACAATATTCTAACATATGTGAAATCTATGTACTGCCCTATATCAGATTTCCGTACAGGATTGCTCTGCAGGTAAGCAGGTAACCGTTCCACCATTCTCTGGCACTGTGCTCACTCGTCTAAGGTAACTCAGAACAACAAGTCCTCTAACAGCTCTGCTCTCACCACTCCCTGTTTCTCTCGGCCTCTCTGTGCAGCAGCTTAGCCAAGGGAGGCCCAGGATTAGATGCAAATCATCTCAAATGCAAATGTTAAAGTCGAACATTTATACATTTACTGAGATAAAAGCAAGACATTGCCGGAGGTTCAAGCTCAAGTCGTCTTGTCTCGTATAGTAGGTCCTACACAATACAGCTTACGGACCTCAGGTTGGGGACGTACACTGTGATAGTGAGTGCACAGTCATCACTGTGCACTGAGACAGTTTACATTCAGACCGGTTTGCCTCCACGTTCGAGCACTGGAGACTTTACTGCCTGCAGTGTTTCTTTTTTTTTTCCTTTGCAATCCAAGAGGCAAGTGAGTACAGTTACTGGGAGGTGGTGTGTTGTCCAGCTCTGAGAGCAGATCAGCATTAGGCTTGGGGATAGAGGCGCAGACACACAGAATGGATCCAAAATGGCTTAAAACGCTGATCCCGCTCGCGCTGCTGGTCTTCGCTGTGGTTGCTCTCCTCCTGCTCACTGTCCCTGTGGAGGAGATGAAGGAGCCTCCTGAATACATGGTAAAACAGAACCTCTTGCCTTCTTTGCCATCTTTTCATATTCAAATTAGATAGAGGTGAGATGAAGAAGAGTAGACTCAGGCAGAAGTGGTAAAGTGCTGTGACTGCAATGAAATGAGTTAAATCAAAGGTGGCATCAAAAAACCTGAAGAACATCGGAGGAACTGAAGCGTGCTGTTTCTTCAATCATTGAGAAAACTTTAAAGTAAACATTTATTAAGGATAACTGGATGCTTTAAGATTTTTGACATAGCTGCACTGCACTTAGCTGCACTGGTCATCATTTTTAAGCAGATGTATTTGTTTAACCCGTTAACTCGACCAACAGATTGGCTTGTTTAATAATTCAGATTATTTTCTTATTAAGGTTGTTATCCTGAAAGTTTCTGTAGTTCTCCTGTTGATTTTGTGTTTGTTGTACAAAAATGATTCTATCTGCATACCAAGAAATCCCAATTTCAAGATTCAAGAGTTTATTGAGAGATGTGCACAGCAGAAACAAGCAGTTACATTGTACAATTAAATAAATTCTTATAAATATGAATATAAAAAGAGAGAAACAAAATAAGTATAATAAATATATATACACTATATATATATATATATATATATATATATATATATATATATATATATATATATATATATAGTGTATATATATACACACACTAAGTACACAAAAGTAACGCTAAGTTAAAAAAACACTAGTAAGAAAAGATGTAAGTAAAGAAAAGTTAGTAAGTAAAGAAAGGTAAAGAGTACGGTACAGTATGGAAATTTGCAGTGAAAACAAAATCTTGAAGGTGGCAACAAGATGCATTTTTGCAAATTTTTTGGTTGCCCTTACTAAGCTTAATTGTATTTAGCCAACTTGAATTGTTGAAGTTGTGTCAATAAAATATTTTATATTAACCAAATACGTCCAGCTGGCGCTGTGCCAACCTGATGAATTTGGTCAATACTACAGTGTAACTGGCGTGTCATTTTTTGCATTGTGCCAGGTGCTCGAAAAGCCCAGGAAAGATCATTTCACTCACTTAGCTTTTGTTTATTTCATTTATTTCATTTATTTATTCAGTTATTTACTTCATATATTTCATTTATTCTAATCCTTAACTGACTAAAATGAATTGTCTGATACAAAAAACTGACAGTATGATAAGTGGCAATGCAAAAGTGAATGCTGGAACACGCAACCATATATATATATATATATATATATATATATCTCAGGCAGTTCTGTAGTTCACAATGTATCTGGTTGCTAAAGCTCTTGCACATGCCTACTAAGGCACACTGATGAACGCTATGTGGCCTCTAAGTCTGGCAAACCAGGGGCTTTTGAACAGTGTACAGTGTACAGTGTGTAGTCGTTCCCCCCCAGGCCACCACTGAAAGCTTTTTCTGTGGTACTGAGTGTGGCTACGCTGGCTGCATACTGCGGCGTTCACTCTTCACACTTCCCTATATGTATTACATGATTAAGTGCATATATATCATCTATATCGTATGTATTATATAATAGTACTTATTACTTAAATCTGCTGGCCTGACGTGCTTTTGCTTGCTCTTGCAAAGTCATTTGATTTGTCTGCAACTCAAAATCACCCCAAACTACACAGATATTACTATTGTTGAGCAGTATGGAAAGTGTTATTGTGTGAAACTGCATGGGGAACATTACAATCTCAGCCAGATAAGTGGGTTTTTCGCAGACCCCAGGCTTTTGAAGGGGGTAAATAATGGCTATTTAACCTTGTGCGTCATTTAATGGCACACTTTTCTTCGGCTTCTGTTTTGGCTGATCATTTTCCAGACAGCTGTGACTCAGAGGCAATTTCTCCTTTAGCATTTCTCCTCAAGTGGTTCCAGAAACGACTAAACCGTACCATTGTTTTGGTAATGGACATCCCTTTCTCACCATTGTGTCCCTTCCGTTGTTTATGCTAATGTTGAGGCCTACCTACTGCACCTTTTTGGATTCATATGCTCATCCATTTGCATATTTTTTCTTGTGAGATTCTAAAAGCTGTGAAGCAGCTGCTGTACTTTAACATCGACTGTGGTGAAAGCGACTTGTATACCTTGATGACGTTTTGGGGTTGTTGGAGTCGTCTTTACTCACCTTGTGGTTCTGCTGTGCTCTGCTCTGATCTTGGGCTGGACTTGCTAGGACATCCTGACCTGGCCGTGTTGGCAGTTAGCTGTGGCTGATTTCTAACAGTTCTTTCTAAACCCCTCTCCCAGACTCTTTTCAATCTCCACCCCTCTTTCTGAAGGCCTCAGAGAGCTCTCTGGGTCTGGCCATGATGGTGATCTTCTTCACCCCTCATTTCAACCATCAATCAAGATCAGACCAGACTAAACGTCTGAGGTTTAAATAATACTCCAGACTCCTCCAGAATAATCCTCTCCAACCATGTTCTGATCATCTGCAGCTATATGAAACCCAGGTAGGACAGCCATATTCACCATAAGTGTTGGACCTCTGCCTTTAACCCATCCATGCAATGAAGAGCACATATGCCTAGAGCAGCACCCAAGGAGCATGAAGGGCCTAGTTCAAAGTATCGAACCAACAACCCTGTCATCAATAGCTCAGTGCTCTAACCGCTGAGGCACCATTGCCCATACATACACACAATTTCATGAATGAATGAATGTACCCATAGACATGCATAGTGGGATATAGTACATATAGTACATACTGCACATAGATACTCACATATAAGATGTATGATATATATTACATATATAAACGTAATTATGTAATACATATGGGGTATACTACATATAGGTACTTACATATGTTAATACCTATGGTGCTTTTTGCATATATATATATATATATATATATATATATATATATATATATATATATATATATATATAGCTGTAGCTGCTAAATAATTCTGGGTAAATAGAACAATAGAAATGCTCTATTTCAAAAATCACTGTTTTGGAGACAGCAACGCAATATATGTGTGGACATATTGCATATTGTATTTACACATAATACACAACATTGTAAAAGCTTGTGTAGGTGTAATGTGTAAGGTGTCCTAATACTTTTGTCCATATATATATATATATATATATATATATATATATATATATATATATATATATATATACACACATATATATATATGGTTTGAACCCTGTAGCTGCTAAGTAATTGTGGGTGAATAGACCAATAGAAATGCTCTTTTTCTAAAGTCACTATTTTGGAGATACATGTTGTTCATTGGAAAGCGACACGATATATGTGTGGACATATTGCATGTGATGCATACTGCATGGGGGTACTTATACGTAATACACAACGTTGTAAAAGCTTGTGTAGGTGTAATGTGTAGGTGTCCTAATACTTTTGTCCATATATATGCAAAATGCATCATATGTTTTAAAGTATGTGGGTACATATATATATATATATAGTATCCCCATATGTATTGCATAACTAAGTGCATATATAAAGTCCATATGTTTATATTATATGTATTAGATAAGATTCAATTAGATTAGATTTAACTTTATTGTCATGGTGCAGAGTACAGGTACAAACCAATGAAATACAGCTAGCATCCAAAAAGTGCAAAATACAGTATTATTTACATAAAATGCAAAATAGAAATGACTATAACAATTTGGGGATTATAGTGCATGCAGTGGTATATAAAAATATATAGAGTAAATAGAATGCATGTATGCACAGAATGAGGGTTAAGGAGTGGTTTATAAAAATAGATTATAAATGACTATTCATATATACAGTTGAATTCTGCCCTGGTTGTTTCTACTATGAAAGGCAGGTGCATTGCGGAACTACGCTAATTTGGATATAAAGGATATAATGCGTCCATTTTCACCTTATATTAAAGGTATGCTTGTCATAGCTGGTCATAATGTATTGGCAATATGTTAAAACAGGTCTATTATAACTGTTTTAAGTTGCAGGTTATGTTATACTGCAAACTCATGTTTATTTAATCAATTATATAACTTGTTTTTCATGAGGTTGCGGTTGTGAAACCACTGGAATGTACGAGTGATAGTGGAAGGCTGTGCCTGGCGGGAGCGGTAATATTGTTCAAATAAATTGTACATTTTAAATCTTATCATAGTTTAGGACACTGATAAACACCAGCAACCTTTACAAAGAATAGATGAATAGTCTGCAGCTGCTGAGCCTACATGCTTATGTGATGCTGTAAACACATCTGTTACATTGGGCTGCTAAGGATAGGAAAGCCTTTGGGAGCAACATTGGCTCTGTAAGTCAGGGAATGGACAATGTCATGTAAATCAGCTGTAGCCTATGTTTCGCAATGACCATACATTTATAAATACCTCAGGGTTACATTTACATTTAAGGCATTTAGCAGACGCTCTTCTCCAGAGCAACTTACAAAAGTGCTTTGCTTTTTACCCAAGAAAAACCTCAGCTAGTTTAAATAGACTAAAACTCCTCTAATCTTAGACTCTACTAAACACAAGTCAATAAGGAGACCATAGTACTCTTCTCTTCGCCTGAGTACTCTCAGAAGAGGAGGGTCTTCAGTCTGGGTTTGAGGACAGGGAGCGTTGGACTCAGTGGTTCCACCACTTCGGTGCAGGACGGTTAAAAGTCTGGGCGCTCGTCTTCCGTGACCTGAAGCTGGAAGGGTTCTTGGTGCAGATCAGGCTTTTCACCATCGCCATCAAGTACGGAGGGGCTGGCTAGTCCGTTCTTGACTTTGTAGGCCAGAGTCAGGGGTTTGGATCTGATGCGGGTTACAGCAGCTACAGGAAGCTACAGTGAAGAGAGAACACAGCCGTGGAGTGACATGGCTGAACTTAGGAAGAACATCTGGAAAGCTACATAACTCAGTACACTTGTATATCCCTACAATGCAGCTCCTCCTTGCTGGTGTATGGACTATAGACCAGGGGTGTCAATCCTTATCCCACCTGTTTAATCAATTGGAGAGACCACAGCTAAGCTCTTCTTCTTCTGGTTGGCTGGAATGAAGTACCAACCATTTCTTTCCAGATATTCTTCTGTGCTTGGGGTCGCTGTCTTGCTGCATGAGCAAGTTAAGCTTCAGTTCCTGCACAATTACCCTGCCATTCTTTATAACTGTCTGGTACAATCCACAATTCATTGATCCATCAGTAATGCCAACCCTTTTCCTGGAACCTCAGCACCTAAGCAGCAATAAACCGCAATACTGCCGCCCCCATGCTTAACAGCTGGGACGAGGCTCTGTCCAAAGAACGTTATTCGGGCAGACCTCGAGGTTATCCGTGTGATCTTGAGCAAACGTGAGCAAACGAGGGCGGTAGAGTTCATTTTGGAGAGCAGTGGCCTCCTCTTTTCCTCACTATCCTGTCATGAACATCATTCTTGTTCAGTGTTTGCCCAATAGAAGAACCATTATTATTGACATTACTCAAGGCAAGAGAGGCCTGTAGGTCCCGGACGTCCCTTTGGGGCTCTTTGTGATTCCTGTATTTATACCTGCCGCGCCCTCGGAGTGACTTTTTGATGGATGAGCACTGCTTTGGGTAATAGTGGGGCTAGACTACCCTCTTTTGTATAGGATCTGCCTTCCAGTGGATTGGTGGAGGTGTTTCCCAGCCTGGTGAGTTTTCATAACTCATAAAAAGGAAAAAGAAATGTCTCAAATTTGTCTGATCCTGTAAAAATTAAGCTTAAAAGTCCAAAAAAATATATTTTTTTATTTTTATTTTTTAAATTCGGAATGTTCATATAATATAATTAAATATAATCTAATATAATTAAATACCACTCCAAAATTATTAAATATAATTTTAAAAAATGAAAGAATAAATGTAACAACAATGTGTCTAATCTAGTCTAATGACCTCGGGAAGCAGGACGGCCTACCTTTCTTGGTCTTAATAAGACTCTTCCTGACGATTCTACAAACAACAGTAATGTCATTTGTCCCATCTACTCTCTCTCTCTCTCTCTCTCTCTCTCTCTCTCTCTAGCTCTCAACCCTTTCTTCTCTCCAGAACAAAGTATCTGATGCAAAATCATCCAATCACATCAACAGGTTTTCTAATGGTTCGGTCCCCAGAAAGACTCATGGCTCTAATTTATGACCAAATCAACTATGAGAAGGACATTCCTTAACCGAGCAGAACTGCTTTGTGGCACGTACAGTACTACAGAGTGCCATTCCAGCTAGTTTAAGCACCCATTGCTGACACAGATGTTTAAATGCACACACACACATAGCTTGTCTAGCCCCTGTAGAGAAGAAGTTCTGGCAATAGATCAGGACTCTCTGGAGCAGATCAACATCAACCTATTGGCACCATGCTGCCTCCTATTGCCCCCCCAGCATTGAGCTGTGGAACAGTGAAGAACTGTGTTCTCTGGAATGATGGATGGTGGTGAAGCTCCATCCAGTACTTTTGGGTGGAGTTGGGGAATTTGGGATAAGGTGTGGTGGTGATCATCATCCAACATTCCTCACTAACAAGGCCTTCATCCTCCCTGGACAGTAGAGACGGTTATTCCAACAAAAGCAGGAGAAGCTCTTTTTAATACCATTGATTTCAGAAGAAACAATGAATGAGCAGGTGTCCCAATACTTTTGTCAATTTGTAGGTTTCAGCTTCAACCCAAATGACTTCTGAAGGCAGTAATTAGTTGGATCAGAGGTTTAGGGTTGAATCCAAAGTCTGCTGGAAGGGTTCTGCTGGAAGTTCTAGCGCCACCATAGGAGACTAGACCCTCACGGACCTTCTGTTCCCTCTTTGTCCTGCTGCAGTATGGGATAGTCATGGACGCAGGCTCCTCCCACACAACCATGTACATCTACAAATGGCTGGCCGACAAGCAGAACGGCACGGGCGTGGTCACCCAGCACGGAGAGTGTCAGGTCAAAGGTCAGAGGGAGTGCGATCTTCTTTTTTTTTGGTCTGAAATTTAAAAGTTACACATTTTTTAAATTTTATTTTGTATTTTAATTATTTGATAGAATTTGATTAAATTTGAAATGGAAATATGCAAAACAGTCCTTCTCACTTAACCCGCTAAAGGCAGTTCTGTCATATTAGATACATGTTTGACATTTTGAGATCTTCCGAAGACCAGAGAGATAATGAAATGATTGTATTATCTTAAATTATTATTAATTATATTACTGTGTTAATAATAATAATAATAATAATAATAATAATAATAATAATAATAATATAAAGTAATGCATGCACCAGAAAAATACATACAGATTTCCAAGTTTTTATTTATTAGAATACAATTTTAAACACAACTCAGAGAATCAGGGGTTAACACATTTTCGTTTGTTTATAAAACTTGCTGTAAGCAAAAAAATCTGGATGTATTCAAAATTATACAAAATAAAAGTCTTCATTGGTCAGAATGTCAAATAAACAGTTTTAAAGTATTCAAATTCTTTGGCAATTACTTCTGAGTTTTGAGTTTTTGTGTGATCTAAAATTTTACTTTCATACAAACCTCAAACCAACAGTCTCATTTTAAGCAGTACGGGCGCCGCGAATGCTGGACTTTTCATAAAAATCTGTATTGTGGTCTTCAGGACGGGGCATATCAAGCTATGCTGACCAGCAAGGTGGTGCGGGCAGCAGTCTGGAAGCTTGTCTGAAGCAGGCGGTGCAGGACATTCCCCAACCATGCCATCACCTCACCCCTGTGTATCTGGGAGCTACTGCTGGGATGAGACTTCTGAAGTATGTGTGAGTGTGTGTGTGTGTGTGTGTGTGTGTGTGTGTGTGTGTGTGTGTGTGTGTGTGTGAGAGAGAGAGAGGATTCTTCTCCCTTGTGAAGCATGGCTATGCTTTTGCCTCTGTTTTCAGCACGTCCAGCCCTGAGAAGTCGAAGCGGGTTCTTGAAGAAGTGGAAGAAACGATCAAATCCTTCCCGTTCAGCTTCAGAGGTGCAACCATACTGAGTGGTCAAGAGGAGGGAGTGTACGGCTGGGTCACAGTAAACTATCTCTTAGAAAATTTCATCAAGGTATCATATCACGTCTAACTTAACCCATCTTGTACCTCCATGTACTGGCCACTTTATTAGAAACACCTGCCTCAAACTTCCACTTACTGGCCACTTTATCAGAAACACCAACCTTGTATTGCTACTCACTGGCCGCTTTATTAGAAACACCAACCTTTTGTTGCTACTTATTGGCCACTTTATTAGAAACCTCAACCTTGTGTTGCTACTCATTGGCCACTTTATTAGAAACCCCAACCTTGTGTTGCTACTCACTGGCCACTTTATTAGAAACACCAACTTTTTGTTGCTACTTATTGGCCACTTTATTAGAAACCTCAACCTTGTGTTGCTACTCATTGGCCACTTTATTAGAAACCCCAACCTTGTGTTGCTACTCACTGGCCACTTTATTAGAAACACCAACCTTTTGTTGCTACTTATTGGCCACTTTATTAGAAACCTCAACCTTGTGTTGCTACTCATTGACCACTTTATTAGAAACCCCAACCTTGTGTTGCTACTCACTGGCCACTTTATTAGAAACCCCAACCTTGTGTTGCTACTCACTGGCCACTTTATTAGAAACACCAACCTTGTTCTTCCACTCATTGGCCACTTTATTAGAAACCCCTAACTTGTATTGCTACTCACTGGCCACTTTATTAGAAACCCCAACCTTGTGTTGCTACTCACTGGCCACTTTATTAGAAACCCCAACCTTTTGTTGCTACTCACTGGCCACTTTATTAGAAACCCCAACCTTGTGTTGCTACTCACTGGCCACTTTATTAGAAACACCAACCTTGTTCTTCCACTCATTGGCCACTTTATTAGAAACACCAACCTTGTTCTTCCACTCATTGGCCACTTTATTAGAAACACCAACCTTGTTCTTCCACTCACAGTCCACTTTATTAGAAACACCTGCCTCAAGCTTTGACTTACTGGCCAATATATTAGAAACACCTACTGTGTACGTCCATTCATTGGCCACTTTATTGGAAACACCTACCTTGTACTTCCACTCACTGGCCACTTTATTAGAAACACCTGCCTCAAACTTCCACTTACTGGCCAATATATTAGAAACACCTACTGTGTATTTCCACACACTGGCCACTTCATTGGAAACAACTACCTTCTATTGTTACTCACTGGCCACTTTATTAGAAACCCCTACCTTGTATTGCCACTCACTGGCCAATATATTAGAAACACCTACCGTGTAGCTCTACACATTGGTCAATATATTAGAAACACATAACTTGTACTTCCCCTCACTGGCCACTTTATTGGAAACACCTACTTTGTGTTGACACTCACTTGCCACTTTATTAGAAACACCTGCCTCAAACTTCCACCTACTGGCCAATATATTAGAAACACCTACTGTGTAGTTCCACACACTGGCCAATATATTAGAAACACCTACTGTGTAGTTCCACACACTGGCCAATATATTAGAAACAACTACTGTGTACGTCCACTCACTGGCCACTTTATTAGAAACCCCTACATTGTGCTTCTTCCACTCACTGGCCACTTTATTGGAAACCCCTACCTTGTACTTCCACGTTTGTTCAGTGCAGCCCTCTGGTGGCCGTTTGAAATACACACCTGCCTCTTCATCTCTTCAGTACAGTTTCGTGGGCCACTGGACGAACCCCAGCAGAAAGACAGTGGGGGCACTGGATTTAGGGGGGGCGTCCACTCAGATCACCTTTCTAACCCCGGATGAGGTGGAGGACAAGAAGGACCAGATGACTCTGCGTCTCTACGGACGGGACTACTCTCTTTACACCCACAGTTATCTGTGCTACGGAAAAGAGGAGTTCCTGCGGAGACTCCTGGCCCTCCTGATCACAGTACGGCGCCAGAATAGTCCAATTTAATATTAGTTTAATATCCACTATATCCACAATATCCAGTCTCCAGCCTTCATGCTCCCAGCTCCCCAGCTCCACCGTATCAGCTTGTGCTCACTCAGACTCTGGCTGCTGATGGCAAAGCGGCATAGCTCAGGAGCCGGCCTTAGTGGTTAGTGCAATAGACTACTCAGGTCTAATGCACTACGAGTTTGAGTCCCGAGTCATGCTGCATCGCCATCGGCAGGCAGAGTCAGCACAGTTGGTCATGCTCTGTCCAGGTGGGTAGATGGCGCTCTCTCTTAAAGTGATCACAGGCAACTGTTAGGTGGTGCGGTGGAGCTGAGGATGCCTTCTTCTGAGCGTGTCGGCTGCCAGGTGAGTTGGAAAAGAGGTGGCGGCTGGCGACTGACAGTACCAAATTTGGGAGAAAAAAGGAAAAATTCAACGAACACAATTGATTTGTATTATTATTATTATTATTATTAATAATAACAATAATAATATATGTATATATGTGTGTGTGTATTATATATTTGTATAATTATACTTACATAGAAATATATGTATTTTTAAAGAATATATTTATATATTAATTATAATATATCTATGCATATGTATATATATATATATATATATATATATATAAATGCATAAATGCATATATAAATTATATATATTTATATATTATATATAATATATAAATATATGTATAATATATACATATATTAGATATATATTATAATATATGTAAATATATAATTGATTGTGTTGGTATTGGGATAATTTAGTAATACTCTCTTTGATGTTTATGGTCTTGATCTTGGTCATGATGGTGGTCGCCCCCCAGTCTCAGGGCACCCCGAACACAGTGTATCATCCCTGCTACCCATCCGACCACAACGAGACACTGAAGCTGGAGCAAGTGTTTGAGTCACCGTGCACTAAATCCCAGCGCCCCCCGTCCTACAGGCCTCAGGCCTCAGTGACGCTTCAGGGCACAGGGGACTACCACCTCTGTCTGGGGAACATATCTGAGATCTTCTCCTGGCAGGACTGTCCGTTCTCCCACTGCTCCTTTGACCACGTCTTCCAGCCCAGCATCACAGGCAGCTTCATGGTACGTGGCTGTGAGGTATCAGCTGTAAAGCACAGTGCAGTGTGGGAAATAACTGACTGGAGTTAAATAGGGCATATATATGGTTTCAACAACAGTGATAATAATAATAATGATGATAATAATATTAATAATCATAATCATAATCATAATATTAATAATAATAATCATAATAATAATAATCATAATAATGAAATAATAATAATAATAATAACAATAAAGATAATTAAATAAATAAACATTACAAATGAGAAAAAGAAGAAGAAAAAATACATAAATAACTAGAATTAATAATGAAATAAATTATATAATTAAATAAATAGTTAATTAAGCATTAAAAGCAAAATACAACAATTAAACAATAAAAAAATAAAAATAAATAAAATATAAAATTAATAAAATAAATTAAAAAATAAAAATAAATAATTGTAACAATAAAAATAATTGCTGTTGCTGTTATTATTATTATTATTATTATTATTATTAATAATAATAATAATAATAATATTTTGTAATTATTATTATTCACATAGTTGAATTGACCATGTTAAATTGTTCCCACACTATAGAAAAGGTGCTTTAAATGGTTCTTTGAATGACAGAACCCCTTTTTGTTCTATAAAGAACCATGTTTGTAAAAGAGCCTTCACTGGAGAACACCGTCTGAAGCACCTTTATGTTTAAGAGTGTAGGTGTGAGGGACTGTGTGTGTGTAAGCCGCTGTGATGTGCTGGTGCTCTGTCCCGGGAGTATTCCTGCTTTGCATCCAGTGACCCAGACCAGGAAGAAATGGGAGAGAAGATAGACAGGTGGCTGGACGGTGAAGACTGTTGAATTTGTCCTTGTCTTTGTACTTTTACTGTCATTATTGGTCTTCACTCAAATTCTCCTGGATTCTCCTGGATTCTCCTGGATTCTCTGTTTATGTCTGTCCTTTCATGCGTTTCTCTTTCAGGCCTTCTCAGTCTTCTTCTTCACACACAGTTTTGTGCAGAGGAGCACAGGCATCACCATCAGCACCCCAAAACTGCTTCAGCAAGCTGCCCAGGCAGTGTGTAACATGACCATTACGGAGGTACAACTGTGTATTCCTTTATTTTTATATTGAAATGTATATATTTATTATTGTTTTCATTTTTATATTTTAAATATTGCATATTTTTAAGACAGAAAAAACATAGTTTGCACAACAATAAAAAAATCTAAAAAATAATTGGGTCTTTTTTATATTAATATAATAAATATATTAAATATTATTATAAATAATAAATTATATTTTAAAGATGATGGTCAGCACTGGTCCTGGTATTTCTAATGTATTTTATATTCTATATTAAATTAAGCATGCATTGGTCTGTGCCTCCCTTTGTCAGATGTCTGGCAGAGTGGACGACGAGAAGCTGTATCTGAGAGAGTACTGTGCACTTACTGTGTACATCCAGGTCCTCATGCTGAGGGGATACGGCTTCGATGAGCAGTCCCTCTCCAGAGTGAGCTTTCAGAAAAAGGTGAGCTCTGGTTCACAGGAATTATGAATGAATTAATCACTTCATAAATACAGACGTTCTATGCACCAACCCTTTCAACTACAGGCCATCTGTCTGTTGCCATCCTCTACCCAAGAGATGGTCCTGGAGGGGCAGATCTCTGTGCAGTGTGTTGGTTTTCCAGCTCCAGCACACCTGAGTTGCCTCAGTAGCTTACTGCCAGGTTTAGGAGGTGTGGCCTTTTCTGCTTTAGCCGTTCATCAGTGGACATCTTCTGGCCACAGACCCAGTCTTGGCTGGATATTTTTGGATGGTGGAGCTTTCCATGTGTCTAAAAACCCAACAACACACCAAAGACCACAGTGTGAAGGAAGCAGCTGAATCTGCAGGTGTATGGAAGCATACGGTCATACGGGTCTACCAGCAGTGGCAGAAATCCCAGTCTGCAGACAGACAGGGCCCACCGGCAGGCTTCTAGAAGTCAGCACAGGTCCTTGCATATGGACCATATGGTGGAGAGCAATACGCAAGAGGCCTTTGCTCACTATGGTTCCAGAATGAGGAGAATCTCCTGTAGGCGGGGATTTCTGCCACTGCTGGTAGACCCTTATGACCGTATGCTTCCATACACCTGCAGATTCAGCTACTTCCTTCACACTATGGTCTTTGGCCACGCCCAAATGCAATGACTCAGTATCACAATGCGATGCGTATCGCCAGGTTCTTTACTGAATTTTAACACACTAAAAAATTATAAATAAAACTAATATATATATTTAATGTGCTTATATTAATTACTTTTGCTCACAATACACAGAGAGGCAGTAGAGCAGGCTGATCAATTGTTCAGCAACAGATGAAGCTACAGCCTGTCTATATGTGTGTATATATACACCTGCAAAGTGGACCTATAGGGGCAGGGTTTCTATTAAAGTGGGCAGGAAGTGGGAAAAAAATCATAAGCTAGATAATGAATATAGGTAATACACCGTACCTTATCATCCTCAGTGTGTGTGATGTGTGTGTATGTGTATATGTGATGTGCCGCAGGCTGGGGATGCCTCTGTGGGCTGGGCCTTGGGCTACATGCTGAGTCTGAGCAATCTGCTGCCTCAGGAGAGCGAGAGGATGAGGAGAGGCCTGCAACCTTGGGCCTGGACCATCCTCCTGATCATCCAAATATGCCTAATGATCATCACAGTGATCTTCATGGCTCATCGCTACCGGACGAGGGAGTAATGCCTAGCAATGACCAGTAGGGGGCGGAATAGGATTGAGTTTGTGACCTCATCAGGGAAAAGGCCTGAAAATATGTCCCTGAAAAATGCTGCTCAGGAAGAGCTTCCCTGTAATGAAGTTGAATTAAAAATGTAAGAAATAAAAGATGACATTCAGGCTTTGTATTTTATCTGAAGCTAAAGAATAATACAAAATAAAAGTCCTTAAACATTAAAAATGTATTTAAATGCAAGAAAAGATTTTGTCATTTTGCTCCTGAACTCCCCCTACAGTTTGGGAGGTTAATTCACTATAGCATCACTGCTGTAAATACAAATCACACTCACATTGACAGCTGTAGACATGCATCCAGAAGCTTGATCTGAAGGAAGGTAGAGAAGCATGTGGGCTGAGGCGGTGTGACTCTATATGACTCTATGGGTTCTGCAGCGTTACACAGCAGCAGTTCTGGAGAGAGGTTCTCCTCCTGCAGCTCCTCCACCAAACCTCCATATAGTGCAGTAGCAGCAGTAGCAGCGTTCCGGCCCGGAGTGGGACTGACAGAGAGGCCATGGCCTAAATGTAAAGGAGTAGGCTTGGGACAGCTTGGTTAAATGCACTGGCAAAATTTTCCTCCTAACTGAACAGTTAGCATACCTGGTCGGCCACATTGTCAACACACTGGACTCTTAGGTAAGGGTGGGAGGGTGGGAAATTTGCTGTACCCATACCACAAGGCCTGTGGGTTGAACCCCCCTGCTGCACAAAGCTTACTGTGTTTACCTCATGTTTCTTCCCTGTTTAGGGTTCAGTGTATTTTAGAAATTACACCCCACCTCTTCCCCCACAGGCATAAGCACCGTCCCCTCACTGTTCCCCTGAAGGTTGTTTGCGGGACAGGAGCTAGCAGGAGCGACACTTTGCCGGTGATTTAGCACACATAATAAAGACTCACTGATATAGGTGGTGTGTTAATGGGCACAGTGGTGCCTCAGTGGTTTGAGCACTGCGTTATTGATCACATGGTTGTGGATTTGATAATCAGGACCACTGTTTGGCCCTTGATCAAGGCACTTAACCTTCTCAGTTCTAGGGGAGTTGTGCCATGGATATCTCATATCTCATATACAGTATGCCAGTATATAGATTTTTAATATATTTGAAGTTTACTTATATCCACCATTTGTCTCAACATAAGACATATATTTTAAACATATACAAGGAAATACTGATATATATATATAATAGTAAATAAGTAAAAACCTAAATTATAGTACATATACATACATATATAGTATCATATATCATATATGTACTATAATTTAGGTTTCCTACACATATGTATTTACTTATTTACTATTATATTATTGTATTTACTTATACTATTATATGCCTATCTATCTATCTATCTATCTATATATATATATATATATATATATATATATATATATATATATATATATATATATATATATAATAGTAAACAAGTAAAAACCTTTAGGTTTAGTACACATATGTATTTACTTATTTACTATATATATACATATATATATATATAGATAGATAGATAGATAGATAGATAGGCATATAATAGTATAAGTAAATACAATAATATAATAGTAAATAAGTAAATACATATGTGTAGGAAACCTAAATTATAGTACATATATGATATATGATCATATTATCACATATCATATATGTACTATAATTTAGGTTTTTACTTATTTACTATTATATATATATATATATCAGTTTTTCCTTTTTTCCGTTTATGTTTAAAATATATGTCTTATGTTGCAAAATTTGTAATATGAGACAAATAATGGATATAAGTAAACCAAATATATTAAAAATCTATATACTGGCATGCTGTATATATATATATATATAAATAGTAAATAAGTAAATACATATATGTTGGAAACCTTAATCGTGGTACATATTTGTTATATGACATATCTGCCATATTTACTTATTAATCAAAATAAATGTATGATCCACATATTATATATTCATACATTTGTGTCCAATGTATGATACCATATATTTATATGGGCTGTCACAATAAAAGGGATACTATGATAATCGCTTACTACTACTACTACTACTAATAATAATAATAATGATAATAATAATAATAATAATAATAATAATAATAGCCTGAGTGAATGACCCACCATGCTGCTTTTTAATTTTTATGTATTAATTTGATTTCCTTTCTAAAATTAATCACGTCATCAATCATTCTCTCAGATTTACATATTCAGGCCCGAGCGCGTCGAGGCTGCTGCGCATGCGCCGTGCGCTGCATTGTACTTGCCAAGATGGCGTTGAGTAAAACATTCGGTCAGAAACCGATCAAATTCCAGCTCGAACAGGATGGAGATTTTTACATGATCGGCTCAGAGGTACGTATTAACCCGTGTTATTAATCCCGTGAAGTCCGTGCTCGGATTACCGGGCTGTGCGTGTGTTAATTAGGACCGAAAACAGTCGCTGTCGGGCGCCTTCGTCTTCACGCTTTGTTGAGTGCTAGCATCGATGCTAACGGCGGCGGCGCCGCTAATGAATGAACAGAAGACGGAGGCGGCGGTTATGAGGCTGGGTTATGGGTTTATGGACACCAACACTGCTCTGATATATATATATATATATGTGTGTGTGTGTGTGTATTTACAGTGAAGTCCGGGTCCGGTGTGTACAGTGTGTGTAACGGCATCTGTTAGCTAGCCTAGTGCTAATGCTAGCTAGCTAGCTAGCGCAGCTGTAAACAAGGCTCCTCCGACCAGCTGCTTATTACATACTGCAGCCTTTAGACCTCGTTTAGACCTCCTAAAATATTAAATATTAATGTAGTTATAATATTAGGGACTAAAGGCTTCTATCTGAGCCCGTCCTGTACTGGTACCAGCACTGTTTTCCTCTCCATCGGTCCACATTGGTGTGTTTATATTAATGAAGGCATTGAGATTGAGGGCAGTGAGATGGTTAACACAGCTTGTCGAGCCCCTGTAGAGGAGAAGAGTAGAAGAAGAAGTCCTGCCAATAGATTAGGACTCTCTGCAGGAGCAGATCAACGTGATGAACCTACACCTACACCTACACTGGCACCATGCTGCCTAATAATGGCAGGGGTGGGCTAGTAGAGGGGTATAATGAAGCCCCCCAGATGGATGGATGGATGGATGGATGGATGGTGGTGGAGCTCCATCCAGTACTTTTGGGATGAGTTAGGGGGAGTTGGAGATGATGAGGTGGGGTGGTGATCATCCAACCTCATCTTGACCTCACGAATGCTCTTGTTTGCTGAATGCAATCAAATCCTCACAGCAGTGCTCCTCCGAAATCTAGTAGACAGCCTTCCTGGACAGTAGGGACAGTTACTCCAGGGGGAAGCGGGATCAACTCTTTATTGAACTTGAATCTTCAACAAAAAAAAAACCCTCCAGGTCTCATCAGAACTGATAAAGCAGGTGAAGATGAATCCAGTAGGAACAAGAGCTTCTCATTCTGAAGAAAGAAAGAAAGAAAGTAGTCAGATCTTGTCGGTGAGCTAGTCTGAAGAACAGAGCTGGTTCGGTTCCTCCAGGGTTCTCCTGGACGCCCCCTCCAGTCCAGCCAGCACAGCGTGGAGGATGTGTTCAACTCCATCAGCAGCAGCAGCAGCAGCAGCAGCAGCAGCAGCTCACCTGATTTACCATCATTAAGCCCTGATTTACCACCAAACCAGGTGTTGATCTGAGGAGAACTCTAAATAACACTAGACTCCATGAGAGAGGAGAACTTTGAGAGGAGATGTTCTAATGATGAACACAGTGATGGAGAACCACCATCACCACTTTCTGTAGGAGTGATATTATTAGCAGCTCTAATATACGTTGCACATTTCTAATCAGATATTTACTCAGAAATATAAAATTATAAATATGCAGTGTTCAGTATACAGTGTGTTAGTGAGTGTTAGGCATGAGTAGACTCCTTTGTGTATGAAGTATAAAGTGCAGTTTACAGGCAGTAGTGTTTTATTGGTGTAACGTGGAGTTCAGTAGAGTGATGGTTGATGGAAAGAAGCTGTTCCTAAGCCGACCGGCCGGTTCAGGCAGGGATGCTCCTCTATCTCTTCCCGGATGGTAGGAGGTTATGCAGCGCGTGGCTTAAACAGTATGGTAAACAGACACCCGATATAGATCACACTCCTAGAAAGTAAACTGTTTAAACAGTGCATTCAAAACAACCTTCAGCACCCAGCAAGTGATGGACGTTAGTCAGGCCTGGGATGCTCAGAGTAAAGTATGCAGTTTATTTATATAATAAATAAATATATAAAACGCACAGTGCTGTTTTATGTGTAATATATAATGTATATGATGTTCATTATATATCATGATATTCAATATTCTGTAGATTATATTTCTAAAATATCTAAATTGGGACTGAACACACCAGGAACACCCTTATAATAGCTTATAATATTTAATGTGGGGGTTTAATACATGCATCAGATTTCGAGTTAAAATTATAATCAAATCTAAACACACATATTTATGTATATATATATATATATATATATATATATATATATATATGTATATGTGTATGTGTGTGTATATACATACACTATATGCCCAAATATTTGTGGACACCCCTTCTAATGAATGCATTCAGCTGCTTTAATTTGAACCATTGCTGACACAGATGTGCAAATGCACACAGACTGCCAATAGAATAGGACTCTCTGGAGCAGATAAATCAAACATGCCACTTTTGGCACCATGCTGCCCCCTAATGCCAGGCGTGGGCAGGAAGGGAGGACCTGCGATACCGCTCCTTCACACACTTGGGATGAAGCAGCAACCTTTGCTGGAGGAGCTGCCCAGTGCTGCCAGAGTCTCATGCATGGATGCCGGCTTGGCTGTCCTCTTCCTCCTTTCTCCCACCATCTGCACTGGGGCTAAGCTGAACTAAGGCTTCCCAAGACAGAGCTGGCCCTCTTTATATGTTTGTTTAGTCTCTTCTTGTCTGTCGTAGAGATGCTTTTGCCCCAGCAGACCAAACCAGTAAAAGATGGCAGGTGCTCAGGAGTGCTCCAACAAAAACAGGATTAACAGATGTCCCAATACTTTTGTCAATATGATGCAATATGTGCAACTTTGACACCAATATAAGCCTGATATCATCCTGTATTCTTATGAATATTGCTTAAATTAAAAAGCAGTATCACAGTAAATTGGCATAATTTACTGTCAGAAGTTTTATTATTATGACCTCTGTTCACATTAAATTCAGATATCTACAGAATTAATCCCTCTCTTTTTGAGTAAAGCAGTAAATAAGAAAATGCATGGGTAATATAAGCAAATAAGCCTCCAGTGTTCGAAACTCACCTTCTGCCTACATAAACCTCGCCATTGCCCCTACTGATCATGCCTATTTGTCTTCATTTTGCCTCCCCCAGGTAGGAAACTACCTGCGCATGTTCAGAGGATCACTGTACAAGAGGTACCCATCCCTGTGGCGAAGGCTTGCGTCTGTGGAAGAGAGGAAAAAGATAGTAGCATCGTCGCACGGTAAGTGATTCGAATGCCATTGCGTTGCGTGAGCAAGTTTTGGGTGCTTCTTTGCTCCATGTTGACCCTACTGGTCAGTCCAGCAAGCAGTTATAGAGGACCACAGTCTCGTTTAGTGCATGCCTATCATCCAGATAGTCCTGTAAGTCCTGCTTCTGGACAGCAGTTTGTGCAGTGTTTTATTTTGTGTTAGATCATGGTTACACAACTTTAGCCACCAGTGTGACTCTGCTGAAAGCGTCGGAGTGTGAAGAAATCTTCGAGGGGAACGATGAGAAATACAAGGCGGTGTCCATCAGCACCGAACCTCCAGCCTATCTTAGGTGAGAAGCTCTTATTTATTTATTTATTTATTTATTTATTTAAACCCTCCCCCCCGTACATACAAGGGTATTTAATGGACGATGTGAATGATCGGGTGTGTCTCTCCATATCTGCATATATCAGAGAGCAGAAAGCGAAGAGGAACAGCCAATGGGTCCCGACCCTCCCCAACAGTTCTCACCACCTGGATGCTGTGCCTTGCTCTACCACAATCAACAGAAATCGCATGGGACGAGACAAGAAGAGGACGTTTCCCCTGTGGTGAGCGATGTTTTTACGTCTTAAACCATGACATGGAGCAATTTTACCCTAAAATATCAGCTGCAGGCTCATGTTGACGCTCCACTGACTGTAGTAATGGGCACAGTGGTGTCTCTGTTGTTGCCACTCCGGCTCTAAATGCTCAACTATAAAACCTATGTTTCCTCGTGCTCAATCCGCTCGGTAAGCACCAGCAAAAGTGCTGAGTCATTCAAAACCGTAGGCACGCCGGTGCTGGAAGTCTTCTGTGTGTGGCCGTAAAGCAAGTGACCACGTTAAGGTCGTTTTACACCAATTTGGACTTTTCAGGACTCCAGAGATGCTGGATGGATGCTGGGAAAGATGCTGATAATTTACGTGCATTAAAATCAGGCTCTGTGTGAAAGCCTTAAGTGATATCTCTCTTTTGAGGGTCTGGATATCCAGATACTGCAGACAGACCCTCAAAAGAGAGATATCACTTTTAAGGCTTTCACACTGAGCCTGATTTTAATGCACGTAAATTATGCATTAAAAACCCCCCACTAACTTAGCAGTAAAATTAATGCTTAGTATTTTTTCTTTCTTTTTAGAGAGACTTTAATTTTTATTTTATTTAAAGTTTCATTTTTTTCTCTTTTGAATATTGCAATTTTTGCATAAACAGGAGGTGTACAGCTTTTTTTTAAAGGAGACATTTTATACATAACTGTCATTAAAAATAGTTTCCAGTTTCAACTACGATAAATAGTTTGTTTAAAAAAATTTCTTTATAGGTCATAATAAATATGAAATACTGTGATTACGGTTATCATACCGTGAAAATCTTATACCGTTGCAACCCTAACCCCTTTTAATAAACACTGCCAATAATAATAATAATAATAATAATAATAATAATGCTGCCAATAGAATAGGACTCTCAATGACAGATAAACATGATGAACCTATTGGCACCATGCTGCCTAATAATGCCAGGCGTGGGCTAGTAGAGGGGTATAAAGCCCCCCAGCATTGAGCTGTGGAGCAGTGGAAGAACTGTGTTCTCTGGAATGATGGATGGTGGTGGAGCTCCATCCAGTACTTTTTGGGTAAGTTGAGGTGGTGATCATCATCCAACATCCTGACCTCACTGACAACCTTGTTGCTGAACACAGTTAAATTCTCACAGCAATGCTGTGCTCCTCCAAAATATAGTAAAAAAAAAAACACCTTTACTGGACATTAGAGACAGTTACTCCAACAAAAGCTGGATCAGCTCTATTTATTAGCCCTGATTTCAAAAGAAACAGTGAGCAGGTGTCCCAGTACTTTTGTCCAAATAGTGTATGAACCCTCTAAAAAAGCTATACCCGTGAGTTAGTTCTGGAAGCATGTTTAGTGTCAGGAAAATCTGCCAGGAGTTCTTTACGGACGGGGTTTCTAGATGTTCTCAAGGTTTCTAAAAGCAGTTGAGTGCTTATAAATTCTGGAGCGCTCTGAAAAGGTTGATGCCTTGCAACATTTATTCTTTATAATTGAGCAGCCAGCACAAATGTTTATGTCTGGTGGACTGAAATCCTGAGTAATGAAGCAAGAACTGCAGAATCTGCAGAAAATAAACCCCGCTATGTCTGTGATATGGACTCTATAACACTCCTGTCACATTAACAGTGAGCGTTGAACGGTTCAACAGACTATACATCATCTCGTGTAGCAGTTTGACTAGTCTGCTTTATATGATCTTTGTAGTTCTTCCAAACTCCGGTCCGTTTTGTTTAGCCCAGATGCTTTTTCATGATGAAGCAATTTCTGGGTACCAACATAGTCATAAATAAATGTTGTATTACAGCGATGTCAGGAAGAGTGGATCCAGACTGGAGTTTTGTGAGGGGGAATCAAAGCAGTGACCCGGTTACAGCGCGCTGCTGCCGCCTTTCTCCCCTCCATGGGTTGTTTTGGGTCAGCAGACTGAACAGGCCAGCGAGGACCCACAGCTTGCTTTTGTTTGGGCTCAGAGATCCCTTCAGGTCACATCTTTTATCAGCCGTCAGCTCATTTTCTGTTGATTCTTCTTAAAAATAAGCTTTTTATAGACGCGACTGTCTCTAAAAGATGAGCTACCCCCTCCTCTTCTTCTCCCACACAGTCGAGAAAGTGCTGAGGAGTCCGGGCCGCTTTCAGAATCACTCTGGTTTATCAAAACAAGAAACCCGTCAGCCTGAAATGTGCCTGACGGGCCAAAGCTGAGGAGCGTCTTCCTGTGATATTTAACATGTAGACCCTTCAGAATTACTTTACTGGTGCACACACACACACACACACACACACACTTAGATGTCAAAGTATCTAGACCCTTATTCTAGTTAGTGAGTAGTCAGTTCAGCTGCCTGCTGTGGTCTATTAACCTTGTAGAAAACCATTGATGGTAGAAATGGAGATCTCTGAACCGTGCCCATGAGCTGAGGAGTGGTGGGGCCATGTTCTGTGGAGTGATGGAGCTGAACTGACCATCCAACATCAGAACCTGACCTCAATGATGCTCTTTCAGCCTGAATGTGGTCTAAGGTCCTTTGTTGGCCTTTATGTGGCTAAGCCGAGGGGCGTCTTCCTCTGATATTTAACATGTAGACCCCTCAGAATCACTTTATTGGCCGGGTACACAAGCAATTTGTCTTGGACGACTGGTGCACACACATACACACTTGTATGTCAAAGGATCTAGACCTTTCTTTTCTATTAACCTTGTAGCAAGCCCTTGGTGGTAGAAATGGAGAGCTCTGTACCGTGCCCATGGTGGGATGGCTATGTTCTCTAGTATTCTAGTTAGTGAATTCAGCTGCCTGCTCTGCACACATGGTCTATTAACCTTGTAGAAAACCATTGTTGGTAGAAATAGAGCTCTAGACCATGTCCATGAGCTGGGGAGCGGTGGGGCCATGTTCTCTGGAGTGATGGCGCTCCATCCAACATCAGTACCTGACCTCAATGATGCTCTTCTTGGTTGACACAGTACAGTTCTCACGTGAGTGTTTTAATATCTGGTGTAAAGCCTTCTCAGAAGTGCTGTGAAAGGGAGACAAGCTTACTATTAATACCATTGATTTCAGAAGAAATGGTGGATTTACGAGCGTCTACAATTCTTTATAGACAAACCTGTTATACATTGGATGTGTATGAATGGCCCAGGATACAGATAGTACGCAAATAATGCAGGAAATACAAATAAACAAGCACAAATGTATTGGACCTTATACATTTCTCACAAATTCTGACTAAAGCCTTGAGCACACAGCAGATTATAGAAGACTGGGTATCTCACTGTATCTCAATTTTGCTGAATTTTCCCAAAAGGCATCATCCACTGCACAATTTCAACCTGTTGCTGAACCGACCTGAATGCACCCCAAACACACATGCCTTGAGCTACCTAGGAGGCTCGCTGCACCATTTGCCCTGACCCAAAATGAAAGAAAGGTGAAAACCACCTTTAGGTGGGATTATGGGTGGGAAAACTGAGTCCGCAGGGGGAATTGGCGATACCCTACATACGAAGCAGATTTCCGCTCCACTTTAAATAGTGCTGCAGTATAGGACATGTACATGCACTAGCACTAGAATGTAGATGTTGCGTTATTTAAGGTGGAGTAGAATTAAAATAAGAAACTGCCTTAAAATGGCCTTAAACTGCTCAATTCTCAAGACTCGCTCACCAGTATACATAAAAAAAAAAATAAAAAAAAAAGATCAATCATTTGATATGCTCCAACTGGTCTGAAACGCGATCGGGAGGCCACCAATGGGAGTCTGCACCACCCGTACACTACTACCCGATTCTCTATCCAGCTGTCGACTCCCAACAGACTAGAGCCAACCAGCACTGAGAATCATGGGGCTAAAATCGCAGTGCAGTTTCATTACTTTCAACTTTTCCACTAGCAGATGGTCTCTTTACAGTGCAGTGTGTAATTCTGTCAGTCCTGCGCTTGACTGTTGGTGGGATCTTGACTTGAGGTCTGATTAAAGTGGTCCCATACACATGGGATTTGCTATGCGTGACAGCTGGACAATGCATCACTCGTTAGCCGTCATTTATGATGATAAATCACACTGTGTGCTGCATCCTAAAATCTTCACATCTTCTTTTCTGTAGTTTTGATGACCATGACCCAGCAGTGATCCACGAGAACGCCTCTCAGGCCGAAGTTCTGGTTCCAATCCGATTGGACATGGAGATAGATGGCCAGAAGCTCAGAGACGCGTTCACCTGGAACATGAATGGTAATTCTGCTGCAGAGAAGTGTTTTCAGTTCCGATACAGATACCGTTACATGAACTTTGCGTATCGGCCGATACCCGATACTGATCCGATACCGTTGTTGAATTAATAAACCACATAGCTGACCATCTGGGAGAGACTTAAGACATCAGGATTGTTTCAGAACAATCTATAACAACTGAACACAGACGTAAACGAACCCGATTTCTGTTCATTGGTCACTAACATTTTTAACTGTGCTGGACGTCGGCACAGTGCCGGCTCAGGACTCTTATTCCAAAATCTGTGAGACTAAAGAGGTGCGAGCAGCTCCTCCCTTCTCAGTTCTCCACATATGGAAGACGAGTCGGATTCTTCGCTGATAGTTGATGACAGATCTGGTTAGATAGGAGGAGTCTTGCTGTTTTTGCTACGATCTGTGTATGATGTCTGTAGGTTACCCTGATCCTGGGTTATGAAACCTAGAATACCATCGGTGCGAGAATCAGGTTCCGTGAATGGATCAGTCCTTTGGCTCAGACTAATTATCCGATACCAGATCAAGCAAATTTTGTTAGTATCGGGACCGATATCCGATGCTAGTATCGGATCGGTGCATCCCTAGTTTTCAGCGTACAGTGGATCAGCAGCTAGCATTTATAACTCGATATGGTAATAATATCATATCACTGTATTTAAACACATTTTTACGCTCATACAGAATGCTGCTGTCCAAAAACACTCATGTTCAATATTATTATCCAGTTCAATAATATTTATCCAGTTAAACAAGACTAATTACAATTCTTTTCTCAATTTTTTCTATAAAAACATATATAAAATTGATCTGTGTTATTTAAGCACTGATATCTGCAATATACTTGATAACATATGCATAGGATGAATTAGTCATATTGCAGACCAAAAACAATTGTTTAAGGTAAAGTTAAAACAGCCTATTTTTCCATAGTGAAGCATTATTTTTTTATTTATTTATATATTTTTGCTAATATTTGTAATGTTCCTCATCATTACTCTCCACCCTCTCTTCGCTCCAGAGAAACTGATGACCCCCGAGATGTTTGCAGAAATCCTATGTGATGATCTGGACCTGAACCCCCTGACCTTCGTCCCAGCCATTGCTTCTGCCATTCGACAGCAAATCGAGTCCTACCCCACCGACAGCATACTGGACGAGCAGACTGACCAGAGAGTCATCATCAAGGTGGGTAGCACTGTGACATGTGGTATAGACCTGGAGTGCATCATTTGCTCAGTTTATACCTGGCAGTCTGCAGTTTACTGCCGTGGGTATAGTACAGTCCTGTGCTGCTGTTCACACTCTCAGTCAAAAGTCTCTGGTTAAAGACAGAACTACCAGGGAAATGCTTATTTTTCACTGGCGGCGGTACTGTGCACCTCTTCTGCAAGCTAGTATTTAGAGCCGAGGGAGAAGAGCCACTTCTCAGCTGGTTTAGACTGTTATGGTTCATAATAATCAGGTAATAATAATGAGGTAAAATGTTTTCTCCACTTAATTATTCCCCCCAAAACAAAGTTTTTAAAATTGCCCTTTTAGCACTTTTAAATATATTAGAAACATTTTAAGGCTAAAAAACACAGCTTGCCAGGCTAGAATGCTACATGCATACTAAAATTAACTAGTATTAAATGGCAGCCTAGCACGTCTTAGTGTATAACTAATATTATGAGCCAATAGGTGCTCTGATTGAAGCGACATCAGAGCCTTCCTTCTAACAGCATCTGCAAAGTATGTACATGTCTGATTGGCCTATTATGTCATTACTACAGCGGTTATGTTTAAATTTAATAGATTACGACACTGAGGGCCAGCTCCTCTACATGTAAGCAACTCACACCCTGTCCAGTAGGGGGCGAGTGTGCATATAAATTAGCTGTTGTCTAGTCTTGTCTGTAGTCTCAACTGCATAACCTCTTTGTTTAATCGCATTGCTGAGCTAGATCACTGCATATTCTTGTGAAATGTGATGTCTTATAATTAAAAAGTATAGAAAAATAATTAAATTAAATTATATTAAAAGTAATTAAAATATTAACTGGTTATAATAGGTTTTTTATTATGTTTTTATGCCCTTGTCTGTTAAAATGTATATATTTTACAGTTAGAAAGTGTGTTTTGAGGGCTTTTTCAAATAGAAAAGCATCTATTTGACCTATTGATCAGTGCTAGGTTATTAAGAAAGCCGCATAACCACGATATGTGTTGTTACTGTACTGCATTTAATAATGTGTTTGTGCTGTCAGCTTAACATCCACGTGGGGAACATTTCCCTGGTGGACCAGTTTGAGTGGGACATGTCCGAGAAGGAGAACTCTCCAGAAACGTTCGCTCTGAAGCTCTGCTCTGAGCTCGGCCTTGGAGGAGAATTTGTCACCACCATTGCGTACAGCATCCGAGGCCAGCTCAGTTGGCATCAGAGGACGTACGCCTTCAGGTGAGGCACACATACACACACAATTACACATTTTTAACACACACACACACACACACACACACACACACACACACGCATGCATGCCTTTAGTTGTTTACGAAGTTCTGGTTTGAAAATATGCACACGCACCCATGCCCTCACACACACACACATACAAAAACACACATGTTTACTCAGGTGCTGCCGCCCTTCCTACTCATGCTGACCGACCCTCCAAGCTCCATGAGACACGTGCATCAGTATGGACACAATTAGAACCAGAATAGCTGTTGATGGAGCAGCTTTAGCCCATCGCTCTGTCAGTTTATAGTCCAGCTGATTAACTCCTAAAACCCTGAACTTAGGTTACTGCCTTCATCGTAATCAGTTTCATAGGCCCTTAAATAGAACCCTGTGGGACTCCACAAAGCCGAACTATTACCGAGTCATTTTTTTTGTAGTTTCTGCGTTAGGAAAATAACACACCACTGTCTTCTTGTTGTCCGTCAGGTGGAAAATAGTCCTGCATTTGTTTCCGAGTAAACCGGGGTGTTGATTTAATGTGTTGACGGTTTCTGTGAGCCTCAGATACACAAGTTTCGAGTAGGGGGGGAAAGATCATTTGTCTGTGGGTTTCTCTTTCTGAGGTATTCTGTGGCGACGGCGCCACTTTTCTGAGCCTATAGATGAAACCTCAGTGTGTGCTTGTGAGCATAAATTTAAATATTTTCCTTTAGACGCAGTATGGCCTGAGGGATTTCTTGTAACGCCACTTAATTGAATCCATAGTTGTTGTTGTGTTTTTAAGTGAAACACTAGAACGTAGGATAATAGACATTTTGTCAGAGCAGGTTTTCAATTTTTGATGCAGTGCTTGAAGGTTAGGATTTCTACCTGATTTAAATCATGGGTTTTATCTTTGATTAGTTGCTTTTAGCTCTGCATTGAATATGCAGTGTACCTTTTACCTTAAGCCATGTTCAGCTCCCCCTCCTCTGCTGCTGCTGCTGTGTTCTGCTCTCTTCACTGGCTTCCTGTAGCTGCTGCCCAGGTCATCAGATTCAAACCCCTGACTCTGGCCTACAAAGCCAAGACTGGACCAGCCAGCCCCTCCGTACTTGATGGCGATGGTCAAAAGCCCGATCTGCACCAAGAGCCCTTCCAGCTTCAAGTACAGCTCGGCTCGACCCGCCATCCTTTAAGATCCACGGAAGACGAGCAGCCAGACTTTTTCTGTCCTGCACTGAAGTGGAGGAACGAACTTCCCCTGGGTGTCCGAACAGCAGAGTCCAACTCTCACTGTCCTCAAACCCAGACTGAAGACCCTCCTCTTCAGAGAGTACTTAGTGTGTAGAGTATTGGGGTCTCCATACTGACTTCTGTATTTAGTAGTATCTAAGCTTAGAGGGATCTTCTGGATACTAGCCAAGGGTATATTTGTCTCCATGCATCAAAACCCCTTATGAAACCTATGCTTCACTTTCAGGGGCGTGCAGTCTGTCCTGAAGTGTGCGTTATGCCCCCTCACATCACACACACGTACATACATAAACACACCCCACATACACACACACACACCATGCCCTGTTTACACATTAATGGATTAAGACCATCTTCATTGTGGCAGTCCAGCATGTGTTCCAACACATCAGCTCATTCTTTATACCCTCCACCATCGACACACACTGCAAACACTGCGGCTACTTACTCACTGCTGAGTTTACTGTTTCAGATGGTACACTGGCATGTTTCCCACAGTGTTTGTTTGCCCTCTGCCGTAATGCTGGTGTGTTCAGTGTGACGATTTCATTTTGCATGTGCCATCACACTACTGTTATTTGTAGTGGGGAGTCAGAGTTCATCTCAAGTGCCTTCCTTGATCACTAGTACTCAGATCAGGGGTCGTTAATATTGCAGATATTAAGAAAAATAGATCTATTCGGATTGGATTCGTTTGTCAGGGGGACGTCTGTAATAAATATTTTTTCATTTTTAAAGTCCAAAGATTGTCAGATGGGGACGTTTACACCTGGTCGCTTTATGCATCTTGAGTACCAGGATTATATCTGGATAAGGCCTGAAACACCAGTAATAATTACCACCCAGCAAACAAATTTGCATATTTACGTGTAAAAGAAAGGAGTCTAGCAGACGCTCTGCTGCAGAAGTGCTTCACTGTTTACTCAGAAAATACCCTCAGCTAGTTTCAATAGGCTGGAGTCCAAAAGATCTCTCTAAGCTGAGATACTACTGAATACAGAAGCCAGTATGGAGACCATAACACTCTACATGCTACGCTAGAGCTGGGTCTTCAGTCTGCGCTTGAAGACAGCGAGCGATATTCAATATTTCGTCCCAAACAGCCATCTGCTTTTAGTCCAGCCGGAGGCGCATTTGACAACCCAGTGTTGCGGAAATACATGTGGCTGAAGTCTAATCAGGATACAACCCAGATATGAGTCACATGCAGTGACCAGGTGTAGCTTTACTTCACTTCATGCAGCTTAAGTATCAGGATTATATCAGGATAGATCCAAGCCACTGATAAAAGCAAGTGTAAATTAACGAACCCAAAACTCCCCAAAAAAAATTCCCATCACTCAAACCACTTCAGGAGGTGGTCTGAGAGGCATTTGAGCCAGTAGCAGTGAGTTGCTGGAGTTCGGATAACATTCACATTTTACTTGACTACATGAGAAGCCAGGTGTAAACACAGCTCGGATGCACTGGATCACTCGAACCAAATTCAGAGGTGGTCAGAGGGGGGTGTTTAGGGCTGTGTATTGACGAGGACCTGGCTACACATTTCATATTGCAATACAGGGATTATGATTCAATGTTTGTATTGTGATACTGTCAAAAAAATAAATAAATAAATAAAATATATATATATCATTATTTTAGATAATTCAGATTTTAAAAACTGTCAGTTTTAAAAACTCTTGTTTGCATAAAATTACTTTATTAAGACTTTTAGAACAGTATGCTCTAAAGACAGCACTGCCATCTAGTGGTTTAGGTTTAAACACAATGCTAAATGAACCTCTGTCTGACTCCAATCTTTACATATAAACCATTTCATTAATAATCAATACTGTGTTTTTTTGAGAATCGATACAGTATTGCAAAATAAGTATTGTGATACCTTCGACACGCCCAGTCCACTGGAGTAATTTTGACTGGTTTCTGGTTGCTGATCTCTCGCCACACCCCCAGTCTCTCGTTCTGTGTACGTTTTGCTGGTTAAATAGTTCTTCGCATTTTTTATAGAGCTGTTATGGGAATGCGAGAACCAAATATGGTTCCACAATGTTGTGCAACTGCAATCGTTCTTTAAAACTGTTTATGATAAAAGTAAAAAAAATACATGTAAAAAAAAATAAATAATAATGTATCAATTGTTACTGGAAGTAAAAAAGAAATTTGGTTCTGTTCACACTGGAGATGCTTCTAGTGAAAAGTGTAAACAGAATTTGGCAAAATTTTATCCAGATATGAAGTGCATGTTAATGACCGGTGTAAACGGGTTGTAAGGTTTTCATTTTGTGATTCAGAAATTGTTTAATATCTACCAGAGAATCTTGGATGCGTGCGCTTGGACACTAAAATGATAAAAGCACCATGGTAGTTTTCTCAGAGGACAAGACAAAGAAGAAAATGACCCCTGTTCCCCGTGTAAATGTACTTCTGTCCGTGGCTTTTTTTATTTTTTTATTATTTTTTTATTATTATTATTAATAATAATATATTTTCTTTCTCCACTACAAAAACACAAGTACATGGCTTGATTTAGTAAAGAAGCTTTGGCTGATTTATTTTGCTATTAACGTCACTTAAAACCTCTCTGGAATGTATTCACTTGAGCGCTCGTGTTGGTCATGCAAGATTTTTTTTATTTTTTTTACAGCTGGTTTTTAAGATGACTTATTTAGATTTTTACCTAAAACAATGTATTTTCTAAAAAAAAATAAAAAAATAAAAAGTTTTATAATCTGCTCGAGTGAACACATTTTGAGATCAGTCTTAAAGGAATGGTTTGGCAAAAAAAATATTTAAAAAAAAATGAAGACATGTTTGGTGTCTAGATTTTGCTTCTGAGCTTTATAAACTGGAGCTACGAGGCTATCACTGCTAACAGACACTAGAAGTAATCAGGTGCCCTGATCTTTTCTGTAAATGCAAGCATACACACTTCTCTCAGCCCCCTCAAACTCCAGAGCATCAGCTAGTGCCACCTGGAGTCTTGTCATTGACTAAATTCAACAAGTCTTCAACATTGTAATGAGGGTCTGGATGCTATGTGAGCGGCTTGAGAAGGTGTGGCCTTGTCTTTACCGTGGCTTTTGACTTCTAGTGCTTGTTAGCTGCCTTAACTTCGCAGCTCCAGCGCAAAACTCAACAAGCTTTAGTACTTGAAATACTTGATGTTTGATCGTTAGTGGAAACTCGAGTAAATTGGATCACCGAACCATTCCTTTAACTTCATCATTGCTTTTGCTTTGCTGTAATCCTCTAATTGTTTGCTTCTCCCACTGTCTGTTCCAATAGGTCTGATTTCAGGTCAATATACTTCAAAATTTCTTGATCTTCTCTCCCTCCTTATCCCCACGTTTACCCCCACTTCCACCTTCATGCCCCAGGAAGCTGAGTACCCTCATCTCTTCTTTTGTTTGGTCTTTGCAGGGCTTGCTCCTAAAGGTTGCCCAGTTTTCTTCCTAAGAGCAGAACGCTCCTAAAACTAGAGGTGATTCGGGTGGTTCTTTGAGCGACGGCATAGAAGAACCTCGTTTTATCTTTCGTTAGAGATACGGGAGCATGAGGAATCTTCTTCTCACACTCATTTTTCTGTTATAATCATGGTTCTTCTATGGTATCGCTCATAGGAACCATCTAAAGCACCTTTAGCTTTAAGGGTGTAGATGATTGGATGTGTTTTGGTTATGGCAGAAATTAAATTGCATTATCTTTATATCATTTATGTACCCAACTGTGCAAAATCCATGAGCTTTTAGATCTTTACACCTTTATTGGGTAATATTGACGAAGTGTAGACCCATCATGAAGTTCAAAGTTGAATAAATAAGCTCTGAAGTAACAGACAGTGGCTTGCTGGAGTGATCTTAACTGTCCTCTGCATGTGCTAGTATGACCATTTTAGTTAAATTTTACAGTACAGCACATTTTCTAATGCACGTCATAGTTAAAGCGCGTAGCTGTAGATCAGCGCCCATCACCGCTATGCCTTATTGGGTCACCATTGGAAATGTCTTTGGCCATAGTTTCCTCCACCGTGCCGTCGTGGTGTAGCCTTTCTGCACTGACTTCTTGTGATGTCGCTGTCGTTTCTTGCAGTGAGAACCCCTTGCCGACTGTAGAGATTGCAATTCGGAACACGGGTGATGCTGACCAGTGGTGCCCCCTACTGGAGACCCTGACGGATGCTGAGATGGAGAAGAAGATCAGAGATCAGGACAGAAACACGAGGTGAGGATCACACACACGGCACGTATCAGGAGTATACAAGCGTAATGGGCTACAGTGATTAGCACAGTGGCTGTTTGAAGCCCATGAATAAGGCGGACGTATTTGTCACTGTACTATGTACAGCGAAATGTGTCCTCCGCATTCGATCCATTTGTGGTAGTGAACACACACACACACACACACACACACACACACACACACACACACACACACACACACACACACACACACACTACACAACCCACACAAACAACCAGAGCCAACTGAGGGAGAATAGCCTTGCTCAAGGGCTCAACAGTGCCGAGCCACAACCCTGTCATCAATAGCCCGGAGCTCTAATCGCTGAGCCACCACTGCCCCTCAATAGTGATACATGCACGCCTTGAATGTCTTGGTTATATTTAATGCTGACAAAATATCATTAATACTCAACAGTATCATAAAATACTCTATAGCAATCCTTTCAGTATTTTTCAGCTGTAAAAGAATGCTTTGGCTAAATATCATATTTCTGTAATCACCTACCTAATTTAGATGTAGTCAAACATGTAGGCAACACATGCTTGGTGTCCACATGTTGTCCAGTCCTTCCTCTAAATACAAGCCAACATACCTTTTCCAGTCCACTCAATCACCAGGACTTCACCACCTGAAGCCTGAAACAGTCTCACACTGCGTCTTTAATTTGTAAGCTTGTTTTTGAATACCATGCTTCATTAAAGGGTCAGTATGGAAAACTTGGCACTATTGGGAGCCAACATATTTGCAGATCTGCCTGTTCAGCCTGTAGCAGTTCAGCCCCACCCATTTAACCCATAATGTTATAAGGAATTATTTGGCTTGCATTGCTTTTATAATGTGGTACAAGTCTAGGCAGCCAATCACAATACACCCATTAGCATAAATTACCATATATTTGCCTTAAAGGCACTGTAAAGAGAAGAGACACCTGAAATTACTACATAAAATCACAAAAAATGCAGTATGTGCTTAGTTGATGCATATTGAATATTTTACACAGCTCAGCCAATCAGATTTCAGAACTGGAAATATCCATATTACAATAGGCTTGAGTTATTTGTTTATTTATTTATGAATTAATTATTTATTCCAGTGTTTATAATATAAAAAAATTTCACTAACACGCTTTCCGTTCGTGTCCGCAGGCGCATGCGACGACTTGCCAACACCGCCCCCGCCTGGTAAAGAGAGGAACTTGGGATGCTGCTGCTCAGTAAGCTCAAGTCCTCCCATAGGCTTCAGACTCTGCTGGAGCTTCCAGTCCCCGATCAACACACTCTGGGTTACATTCCTCCAGCCTCCTGACCTCCACAGCCCAGCAACCACAACACACACACACACACACACACACACACACACACACACACACACACACACTCATGACATAGATGCTGCACCTCCCAATTGATGTGGCATCAGCTGGACATGTCAGTGTTACTTTGGGGCTACTTCACTGATCGTGGATCAAGTGAATTTCTCACTGTAACTGTTACTCTGATCTGACTGTAGATATGATTGTGAACATTGGGACGCAGAAGAGGGACATTTATGAAGTTATTGTGCTTTTCGTTTGTCCGAAGGTGCTGAGGCATACTATGTATTTGACTGCATTTTTTAATAAAATAAACCTAGTACTAAACCAGTGCTTTTTGGACATTATTATTATTTAATATAGTTTATTATAGCAAGAACACACACTAGTGGCCAAGGCAGTGAGAACAGTCACCTTCAGTCTCCAGGGAGCAAAGGCCTTGCTCGAAGGGGAACCTTAGGCCCCAAGCCTTCTAGGCCACAGCTGCACCCATTAAGCAGGGGTCAGAGCACCGGTTCAGCCATGCTACGGCACCTTCCTAAAGGGCCGAACAGTGGCAGCTTAGTTAACCTGGATATTGAACCCACAACCTTGTGATCAATAACCCGATGCTTTGCAATATCTAGACAAAAGTATTGGGACACCTGCTCATTCAAGTGTATTAATGGGTGTTTATCCTGCTTTTGTTTGAGTAACTGTCTCTACTGTCCTGGGAAGAAGGCTTTCTACTAGATTTTGGAGGAGCGTTGCTGTGAGGATTTGATTGCGTTCAGCGAGAGCCGAACAAGAGCAGAAGTTAGTGAGGTTGGAATGATGGATGATGGATGATCACCACCCCACCTCATCTTCACCTTATCTTTGACTCATCCTAAAAGTATTGGATGAAGCACACAGAGAACACACAGCTCTTCCACTGCTCCACAGCTCAATGCTGGGGGGCTTTATACCCCTCCACTAGCCCTCGCCTGGCATTAGGCAGCATGGTGCCAGTAGGTTCATGTTTATCTGCTCCTGGAGAGAGTCCTGTTTTATTGGCAGTACTTCTCTACAGGGCCTAGACAAGCTATATGTGTGTGCGTAGCTGAATGCATTCATTGGAAGGGGTGTCCACAAACATTTGGACATTATTTTTGACCCCTGATTTGTCCCATATTCCCAAATACCAGCCTGTTTAAAACATGGTGGCTATCCTCATAAATTAGACCTTTAACTTTAGCCTCAAGAAAAGAGGCCGTAAGATATGTACAGTGAGCGTTTCCGCCAAGTCTTTGGAAATTTTTAGATACCGTACTTTTATGTGAGTGGAAACTGGAAACAGTTCACTCAAAGCCCCAGAAAGCCCCTCATTAACCGCTGGATATGCTAGATTAGATACTCCCTTAATCCTTTGGCAGTGTATCACAGCCTCATCCTGTGTGTGATTGGTGCTTTAGTGAATGATGAGGGAGATTTGAGGGTTGTTCCAGAGCCCTTGGGATTTTCAGTCTGGCTCTCATTCAATTGCGACCTGAAGAGTAGTGTTGGAACACACTTTTTAAGGAAATTGATTGAAAAAACAATGAATATAAGATTAAAGTGCAGAAATTAAAGGTTAATTCAAATGAATTTTAGTCTATTCTTCACTATATCCCAGTATAGATTAAAATAAGATTATTTCAACTGTGAATCCTTTGCAGTCTATAAACACATGAAGACTACAAGCCTTTAGGGGAATTTTCCCTGCTTCCCTGCTCTGGCAGGTCAGCAACAGACATTTTCAGTAGGTTCAAGTTAGGTGACTGGCAGGGTGAGTCAAGCCCATCCTTATTTTTTTGGCCCCTAGCAGCTTTAGCTTTATGCCCCGGCGTATTGGCCCCATCACTATAGCACAGAATTATCATCGTCTTATCTGTACAGTGTGTTCCAGCGGGGCTCCCAAGTGGGGTAGCCATCTAAGCTTTAGCGCTATCAACAAGAAAATGCTGTTTTGAGACCTGGTAGTGCCCCAGCCATCCGGACCCAAGAGTCAGTGTGTCTCTCTGGGTGGGTAGGGTAGCCCACCTACTTCCCTTTTACCCAGCCTGATGCTACTCAGTGTGAGAATTGGTCAGCTAACGCAATGCAACACAACTGGCAGTTTTCATGTAACACATGTTTGCACATGCTATAGCCTCCACCTTCCACCTGCGCTGGTACCAGAATTGTCTGATGGTGGAGGCCCAGTGTCCGCTTAAGACACAAATTACTCAAATTACTCGACCGCTTAAGGCCCTGTTGCCACCAAGGAGCCCCCAAGAGCACCAAGATGTCATGATGAAAGAACATATATTTAAAAACAATATAGGATAATAAAATGAAATAGTATTAAACAGGTGAAGGCATTTTTTATATTAATTTATTTATCTAGTTGGCAAACCAATACTAGTTTAATCAGTTTCTGCTGTTGGCTCGCGTGGTCGATAATGGCCCGGGAATCTCCCTACGAAATGAGGAAGCATCTGAGGTGGTGGTGGTATAGGGAGACCCCAAATTAAAATCTGCTTAGGGCCCCATGAAGGCTTGGGCTGGCCCTGTGGAGGTCTAACTAGAATTGGAATTGACTAAATTGGGGTGAAAATTAATTCTAATTGGAGTTCTAATTCTTATAAATACAGTGCCTATGAAAAATATTTAATATTTTTCAGGTTTCATCCTTTATTGCCTTTATAAATGGAATTATGATCAATATAATAGGCTTTTTTTATACAAGAATTTACAAAAAAAGCTATTAAATGTGAAAGTGAAAGCAGATTTCTACACAGTAATCAATTAAATAAAACTTTATAATGTAAAATAAGTGCAAAAATGCAAAAATATTCACCCCCCTTTTAAAGAGCTAGAGAGCTAGTACTCTTACAGTTAGTGTAATGGACAACAATGGAGATCACCTGAGTGCAGTGAATGTGTCTCAAGTGACTATATAGTATAAAGACACCTGTCTAGAAGCTCCAGACGCTGGTAAATTAGTATCCCTGACTGCTAATGAAGACTGAAGAACACTCCCACAGCTCAGAGAGTATAGCTCAGGGGATGGATCCAAAGACCTAGTAAGGGGAGACCCCCAAGACCAAGACACCCAGTACTACGAACTCCTTGGGCTATATATCGGTCACCCAAATTGGACATAAATAACTTCTGATTAAAGCCTGCGGTCTGGTCTGTGTGTCTAAGAGTATCCAGACGTCCCTTCTAATTAGATCATTCAGCTATGTTAAGGCCCACTGCCTAGAGGCCTTTAAAGCCCCCTAGCATTGAGCTGTGGTGCTGTGTTCTCTGGAGTGATGGAGCTCCATTTAATTCCTCTGGGATGAGTCTTAGTGGCAGAACCTGACCTCGCTGATACTTGATACCCTTTATGTGGCTAAATTGCATTCATCTCCATAGAAAAAGGATTGGCAGTAGGAACAGGAGCTAAGCTAAGGTCACCGTGCCCAGTGCCCAATGCCAGGACTGCATTACTGGAAGAGCTGGTGCTCCATCCAACACCTTCAGAGCATTTCAGAGGGCCAAAACTAACCGTCCAATGTTGGCTGACACGCCTGACCTCACAAATGTCCATCCAGCGTTGGGCTGTGAAGCACTGGAACTGCATTACTGGAAGAGCTGGAGCTCCATCCAACACCTTCAGAGCATTTCAGAGGGCCAGAACTAACCAACGTCCAACGTTAGCTGACACAACTGACCTCACGAATGTCCTTGTGGCTGAATGATCTTCCCAGCAATGTGAACGGGAGTCTTCAGAGGTGTCCACAAACTTTTGGACGTGTTATATAGACCTAGTCATGGTTTTGTTTGATGCTAGAGAGGAGAAACTGCCACCTCTGCATCAGACAGAGTCTAAGGAGACACATTTATAGGCGTAGATGCCCTTTATGCTACTTTATAGGACATCCGTTCTTCACCTCATGGACATCTGGAGCTTCAGCGCTTGGCTGGAAAACCCTAAAGAGCAGTTCCCCTGACTGATGCTGACCCCAGCAGAGAGACAGACAGCTGAGGGATGCGAGGGAAAATGCACCAGAACTTCACAGATGGCATCTGAACATCTGCTGCACGTGTAGCCGGGCGGATTTTAGACACACAAACGGGTGTCAAACCCGGCGCTTCGTGATGCAACAAAGGTCCTTTAGAGAATCGGAGGGGGCCGGCGTGAAGAAACGGCGAGGACGTGGAGGGAAACTCCACCAGAGACAGTGTAAGAAAACCTCTTTGTCTTCTTCCCTCATGTGCTTTGAATCATTCCTACCTAATCTGGCTTAAGCTGTAGCCAAAGCCTCCGAGACAGAGGCTGATCCTCCTCCCAAACATGGAAAAGTATCCAGTTCAGCTTTCCCAACACACCTGTGCTGCATTAAGGAATCTGCAACACTGCGGCCTTCGCGGGAAGCGTGTAATAGAAGGGTCGCCGCAGTTCTCGGTGTCGACATGTGTTTCTCTGAGAATTTCTCTGAATTGTTTATCAGGAATACTTGGAGCAGAGAATCCCTTAGCTTGCATCCGAGGTGAGCCTTAATTGTTAAATGTGAACCTTTTAATTGAGGGGATCCTGTGGTGGATCCTGCGGTCTTATAAATCAGTAAAAATGCAGCAGATTTTCCATTTGATTACGTCATGAACAGAGATTCGGGAGAGACTGGGGATAGCGTGTGATTTTTTCTAACGTGTTTACATCCTTGTGCACGAAAGGCGCACGGGGAACGCAGTCGGAGTAACATCCTTTACCAGTGGCCGCCTTCCAGTCCAATTACGGTTTGGAGATTCGTGACTTGATTGAATTTGCTCGTTCTGTTCGACAATTTAAAATACAGTATGTTAGTACCTAGTAATTATTCAGTACCTACCTGTTACTCATTATCTATTAATTCAGCCTTTACTAATTATTCAGTAGGTAGTAATTATTCAGTCCCCACTAATTAGTATCCTTTCAGTCAGTAGTAATTATTCGGTACCCACTAATTAGTATCATTTCAGTCAGTAGTAATTATTCAGTACCCACTAATTAGTATCCTTTCAGTCAGTAGTAATTATTCGGTACCCACTAATTAGTATCATTTCAGTCAGTAGTAATTATTCTGTACCCACTAATTAGTATCCTTTCAGTCAGTAGTAATTATTCAGTCCCCACTAATTAGTATCATTTCAGTCAGTAGTAATTATTCAGTACCCACTAATTAGTATCATTTCAGTCAGTAGTAATTATTCAGTACCCACCAATTAGTATCCTTTCAGTCAGTAGTAATTATTCAGTCCCCACTAATTAGTATCCTTTCAGTCAGTAGTAATTATTCGGTACCCACTAATTAGTATAATTTCAGTCAGTAGTAATTATTCAGTACCCACTAATTAGTATCCTTTCAGTCAGTAGTAATTATTCAGTACCCACTAATTAGTATCCTTTCAGTCAGTAGTAATTATTCGGTACCCACTAATTAGTATCCTTTCAGTCAGTAGTAATTATTCAGTACCCACTAATTAGTATCATTTCAGTCAGTAGTAATTATTCAGTACCCACTAATTGCTCAGTATCTTTTCATTCAGCCTCTACTATTGTCAGTAGTAATTATTCAGTACCTACCTATTACTCCGTATCTATTAATTCAGCCTCTACTAATTATTCAGTAGGTAGTAATTATTCAGTCCCCACTAATTAGTATCCTTTCAGTCAGTAGTAATTATTCGGTACCCACTAATTAGTATCCTTTCAGTCAGTAGTAATTATTCAGTACCCACTAATTGCTCAGTATTTTTTCATTCAGCCTTTACTATTGTCAGTTTTAATTATTCAGCACTCAGTACATAATTTAATAACTCAGTACATATAAATGATTTAATAGTAATTGTATTATTTTTTCTTTTTTTAAATCGAATATTTAGTAATTCAGTATCTATTAATTCGGCATATGCTAATTATTCAGTAAGTAGTAATTATTCAGTTCCCACTAATTGCTCAGTATCTGTTCAATTAGCCTCTACTATTCAGTCAGTAGTACTTATTCAGTTCCTACTAATTAAGGACCTAGTAACTGTTTAGTGCCTACTAATTCAGTACCTACTAATAATTCAGTATCTTTTTATTCAGCCTCTACTATTCGGTAAGTAGTAATTATTCAGTACCCACTAATTACTCGGTACCTATAAGTGATTCAGTAGTAATTGTATTCTTTTGTATTCAGTATTCAGTACCTACTAATTTAGTACCTAGTAACTGTTTAGTGCCTACTAATTCTAGTATCAGGTCTCGTCAGGTCTCGTCAGGGGTGGTCCCAGTATGCAGTGGTCAGGACCTACCTACCAAAAGTGCTCCAAGGAAGGACAACTGGTAAACCAGCAACAGGGTGGCATCAGTGATGCTCATGGAGGCCCCGTCCACCTCACAACTCACAGGACTTAACTTACAGGATCTGCTGGGTTTGATGGTGTTTGGTTTGCAGACTTCATAGGAACCTGGCATCAGAACCAAGGAGCACCAAAGGATCTTAGTTTGGCCCTCATGTTGACACATGTCGGAGGATCCAGTGGTTCCTATCAAGAGATGGATCTACATATTAAGCAGCAGTGAGTGAACCGTCAGTTCTTGAAGATGATGAAGGTGCTGAAGCAGGAGAAAATTGGACAAGGGTAAGAATCTGAGACACTCTGACAAGAACCTAACTGTGATGTTCTAGACAGTGACTGGGTCGGAACATCTCCAAAACATCTGGCAGGTCTTGTCAGGGGTGGTCCCGGTACGCAGTGGTCAGGACCTACCTACCAAAAGTGCTCCAAGGAAGGACAACCGGTGAGCCGGTGACAGGGCCATGGGCGCCCAAGGCTCACTGATGCTCATGGAGGCCCCGCCCACCTCACAACTCACAGGACCTGACTTACCTACTAATTACTCAGTAACTTTTCATTCAGCCTCTACTCTTCAGTCAGTAGCAATTATTCAGTACCTACTAATTACTCAGTACCTATAAATTATTTATTAGTAATTGTATTCTTTATTTCTTTTTAAATACTAAATATTCAGTACCTACTAATTAAGTACCTAGTAACTGTTTAGTGCCTACTAATTCAGTACCTACTAATAATTCAGTATCTCTTTATTCAGCATATGCTAATTATTCAGTTAGTAGTAATTATTTAGTACCTACAAATTACTCAGTACCTATAAATGATTTAATAGCAATTGTATTCTTTATTTATTTTTAAATGCTAAATATTCAGTATTCAGTACTTACTAATTAAGTACATAGTAACTGTTTTGTGCCTACTAATTCAGTACCTACTAATAATTCAGTATCTCTTCATGAAGCATATGCTAATTTTTCAGTAAGTAGTAGTTATTCAGTACTTATTTAGTACCTACTAATTACTCAGTACCTATAAGTTATTTAATAGTAATTGTATTCTTTATTTCTTTTTAAATACTAAATATTCAGTATTCAGTACCTACTGATAATTCAGTATCTCTTCATTCAGCATATCCTAATTATTCAGTTAGTAGTAATTATTCAGTACTTATTTAGTACCTACTAATTACTCAGTACCTATAAATTATTTAATAGTAATTGTATTCTTTATTTCTTTTTAAATACTAAATATTCAGTATTCAGTACCTACTGATAATTCAGTATCTCTTCATTCAGCATATCCTAATTATTCAGTTAGTAGTAATTATTCAGTACTTATTTAGTACCTACAAATTACTCAGTACCTATAAATTATTTAATAGTAATTGTATTCTTTATTTCTTTTTAAATACTAAATATTCAGTATTCAGTACCTACTAATTAAGTACCTAGTAACTGTTTAGTGCCTACTAATTCAGTACCTACTACTACCTAAAAAAGTGCTCCAAGGAAGGTCATGATGCTCATGGAGGCCCCGCCCACAACTTTTAAAGGGTCTGCTGCTAACGTTTTGATACCCACCACAGGACACCTGCAGAGGTCTTGTGGAGTCCATGCCCCAGAACCCAGGGGCACAAGAGGTTCTCAGGCTGGCTCTGCTGTTCACACAGGTCGTGGTGAGGGTCCCTAGGAAGGTACAATATGCTCACCTGATCAGATGCTACTGACTAGGCTACTCTACTGGCTAGGGCAAAAGGCAAGGTCCATAAAGACCTGAGCATGTGATCCATCCGTCCATCAGTTATTCTGCTGTGTTGGGCCATGACTTCCAGATGGCCTTGACCTGCTTTCCCTCCCTTTGCCGTGTTTAGAGCTTATTTTTGTGGTTAAAGTGTTTGTGATTGAGGAGCATGGAAAATATTTGTGAGTGTTTCTGGTAGGCAAGTAAATGCAGTGGGTTACTGGGTCAAGTGTGTGTGTGTGTGTGTGTGTTTGGACCAGCGCAGACTTGCTCTAGCCCAAGGGCAGGGCTGCGTTCCTGTTCAAGTTCAAGAGGCAAGTATAATTTTCACTATTCAATTAAGATTTGTAGCAGAGGTGTGTCAGTATGTGTGTGGATAACTGTATGTATGTGTGTGTGTGTGTGTGTGTGGGTGTGTATATGTGTGTGTTATAAAAGTCACTCCGTGTCCTCATAAACTTGTTGACTGAGGCTTAGATCAGCAGTTACTTTAAAAAGAGACTGCATTACTCACGCTCAAACCTGGAGGGCTACACGGCGACCCAGATTAGCAGTGGAGCTGAATAATACACACCCTTAAAAAAAAGGCGGGGGGGGGGGGGGGGGGGGGTTACGCAAGGGTTCGAGGGATTAGGCCTAGTCCTGGGTGCACTTTTCTTTTAATGGTGAGTCTTCACTAATGCTGTGTGTCGTGACTAGACTTGATCCCTGTCTGAGAAATCGGTCATACAGTCATGGGGGAGGGGGAGGGGCAAAATAGGACACCCCATTAAACCTATTGGGGTCTTTTACAAGATATGTAAACATCTGGACGTTTGCTGGATCTTCATGTGATCTAACTAATCAGCTTCTGCTCTTCTCTGCTCTTCTTTGAAAGCTTTACAAGATATGTTCTTTAAACTGTGATGTTCTAGACAGTGACACCTCCAAAACATCAGGCAGGTCTCGTCAGGGGTGGTCCCGGTACGCAGTGGTCAGGACCTACCTACCAAAAGTGCTCCAAGGAAGGACAACTGGTGAGCCGGCGACAGGGTCGTGGGCGCCCAAGGCTCACTGATGCTCATGGAGGCCCCGCCCACCTCACAACTTTTAAAGGGTCTGCTGCTAACGTTTTGATACACCTGCAGAGGTCTTGTGGAGTCCATGCCCCAGAACCCAGGGGCACAAGAGGATTAGGTGTTAGCACAGTGCTGTGTGGATTTGATAGCTTTCAGCCACGTGAGATAACCAATGTGGTCAGGAACTGATGTTAGATGATGAGGTTCTTTATTCCAGCTCATCCAGATGGTATTGGATGGAGTTCCAGTCTATGCAGACACATGCAGATTCACTGCTGGTCTTCATACCCCTCTTGCCTACGGCCTGTTCTGTTGCCATTGCTTTTCTAGGGGCCGTGTGCAGGCCCAGTGCAGGTTGGTGTGTGAGGGCCTGTGTCTGCACTGCTAATTAGCAGAGTTCACAGTATATGATTGGACACATGGGGTATGCAGTACTTTTATGTGGGTTGGCTGTATGTAAATAACTGGCGGAGCCACTAGTCAATGTTATTGGGGAGTAATAACTGTGCAGTTATTAAAATAAGATGGGATGAGTTTCGTCTTTCCGTCCATTGCTCTGTGCCGCCAGTCACCAATCATGGATGCGGCTAATTCTTAGAACTGACTGCTCCGTGGCTTTACATGGTACAGTGCACTTTTACAGTACCATCTGTTTTGGGCCTTAAACTGGGTTTAATGTATCATTGTAACATACATCAAACAGGTCCTGAGGTCCTGAAACCTCTATCTGGAGCTCGTTTAGCTTCGTATTAAGATTCAATGCAAGCGCTTGCAAGAAAAAAAGCTCCCAAAGTAGCTTTAATGGCTGAGAGGATCCTAAAGGAAACAGTTTGGACTGTGCTGATCCCTCTCAGCAAGCACATGATTATTAATATCCTCTGCTGCAAATCACAGGCCTGTGAAGTCGCTGATGTCTGCCTTTACTCAGAGCCCAAATGTGAGAAATTAAGCAAAATCAAAATATTGGAAAGAAAGAAAGATTAAAAAAAGATTCAAAGTGGATGCCATCAGTTCACAGATTTCATCTCTCCAAGAAAACAAACCAGCGCGACACGGCTCTGGAATGTTCCATGCAGCGCCAAGCGCTAAACAGCCGCCATCCATTTACACACCATGACCCCTGCCTGGACGTATTAGAACCAGACCATCCAGTGAACGAGGAGGAGACACACTCTCTCCACCTCTGAATGCAAACCTACTTGTTCTGGGATTCGAGATGAATTAGAAACGTCAAGCAGTTAAAGAGTTAAAGCTCTGCAGGTTGATTGAACAATTTATCCCTATTTATTTATAGTATTAATATTGATCCCTGGTCTAGAAAGCCGTTTAAATAGTCTGTAGGTGGCTGCCCAATTCAGAGGGCCTAGTTTCTAAATGATTTTAGTAGTTACTGAATAATTTATTAATACAGGAAATACTGAATAATTAATGGTAGTGAATACTACATCCTTCATCACTGTTGTTTAATAATGTATAACAGTTACTGAAGATTTTATAGTAGACACTAAATCATTTGTAGTAGTTCCAGTAAAATAAACAAAAGTAGTTATAAATAATAATTGTTAATAATAGTTGTTACTGTTAAATAACTAGTGATGAATAATGTATTGTTACAGTAAATTGAATATCAAATCAAATTTATTTGTATTGCTTTTTATAACTGGTGTTGTAACAAAGCAGCTTTACACAATCAGTAACTGGTCAAAAGACAAGACATTAACACATTATTTATGTTTACAAAATAAATATTCATCGCTACTTTGAAATATTCATATCAGTAGTTCAAAGTATTTCAAAGTAGCAAAGAATATTTATTTTGTAGTTTTGAATACGTAAGTTACCTAATTTATGGTAGATACTGAATCATTCATAGTGGGTATGAATAATTAATAAAAGATGCTGAAAAAGTCATAGTGGATACTGAAAGAATCATAGTAATTACTGTATAAGTAATATTAGTTTCTGAATAATGTGTAGAAGAAAAAACTCTATAGTTGTTTCTGTATAATTTATAAACAGTAACATAAGTTATGAGTAATTTATAGTAATTTCTAAAGAATTCATAGTGGATAGTGAATAAATCTTATTACTTACTGAATAGTATATAGTAGACACTGAATTATTTATAGTGGATACTGAATGTTTTATAGTAGTTACTGTATAGTATTACGTACTGAAAAAAATCATTGTGGATACTAAATGTTTCAGATTAATTCCTGTGTAATTTATAGTAGTTTCTGAATAGTATATAGTAAAAAAAAAAGAATACTTCACAGTGAATACTGAATGTTTCAGATTAATTCCTGTGTAATTTACAGGTATAGTAATTACTGTATAATTTATAGTAGTTTCAAATTTTAGTAGTTTCTAGTATATAGTAGATACTGAATAATTCATAGTAGTTATAAATAATCCATAGTTGGTAGTAGACTGTATAAATTATAGTAGACACTGGATGATTCATAGTCAATACTGACTGTTTTATAGTAGTAACTATCATTTATAGTAGCTACTGAATAGTATATCGTAAAAAATTAAGAATTTATTGTGCAAACTGACTGTTTTATAGTAGTTACTGTATCATTTATAGTAGCTACTGAATAGTAAAAAGAAAAAATGAATAATTCATAGTGGATACTGACTTTTATAGCAGTTACTGTATAATCTATAGTAGTTACTGAATAGTATATAATAAAAATGAATAATTCCAAGTGGATACTGACTGTTTATAGTAGTTACTGTATAATCTATAGTAGTTATTGAATAGTATAAAGTAAAAAATTAATAATTCCAAGTGGATACTGACTGTTTTATAGTAGTTACTGTATAATCTATAGTAGTTATTGAATAGTATATAGTAAAAAATGAATACTTCCTAGTGGATACTGACTGTTTTATAGTAGTTACTGTATAACCTATAGTAGTTACTAAATAGTATATAGTAAATATTAGTATTTTAGTGGATACTGACTGTTTTATAGTAGTTACTGTATCATTTATAGTAGCTACTGAATCGTATATAGTAAAAATGAATAATTCATAGTGGATACTGACTGTTTTATAGTAGTTACTGTATAACCTATAGTAGTTACTGAATAGTATATAGTAAAAAATGAGTAATTCAGTGGATACTGACTTTTTAATAGTATTTACCGAATAGTATATAGTAGATACTGAATAGATCATAGTAGTTGAAAATAATTCATAGTAGTAACTGTATAAATTATAGTAGACACAGAATTCTTTAGAATTGTGAATTTATAAGACTAATTTTGTATGTAGTAACCCTGCAAGAAACATTTGTCAGGAATGTTGCTAAAAGTGAAGTAGTATTAAAGTAGTTATTAACCATTACTGTTAGCCATGTTAGCATGTCCGCCTGAGCTCCTGCTTCTGTGCTTATAGGAATACAGTTACCCGCAGCGTAATAAAGAAAACAAGGACTAATGTAAGAAAGATGAAGTCCTTTATTAGAGCGAAAAATATACAATTCTTTTTACAAACCTATTTACACAGTAGATGCGGCTAATGGACGTAAGAGCAGAGAATCACAGATGGTTACAATGATAGAGTATAGAAACTGTGCTGTACATGGATTTCATCTATGGCTAAGAGTACCAGTGCTTCTACTGTGTGTCTAGAGTACAGCTTGCTTCCTGAGCCCCGTTAAAGTGGAGGAGTCCAACTGTAGTCTCTAAATACACCTGAATAGGACAAGACGGACGCTGTGGCGGCAGTGGCCTGCACCGCGCCACGCTACAACATCAGCACTGCGGAGAGACATCCGAAGAGGGCCAATGAACACGGCTTCTGCAAAGTGGACACGGTTCATAGACATGTTATAAGCCTTTCCACTTTGTTTGTCCTGACTCTGCACTCTCTCTAGCATGCCTGAGAGCTATCTCCCTTGGCTAAATTGTGACGACTGAGGTACGTGGAACCTTTCCTGTGTGGCTCATTTTAGCACCCATGTTGTAGAAAAATAATAATCAGCATTTCAGAACAAAAGCTGCTCATTTGAATAACAAATATGCATTTTGTCCTTTTTTATGGTTAGTTTTTGCAAATTTTGGGCAAAAAACGATGTTCTCTTTCACTACAACACTGATGTCAAAATATACAGATAATAAATAACCAAGAAAAACAACCTAAAACAGAAGGGCAGAGAGTTTCCTGAGATGTGTCGGTGTTGTGTGTGTGGTCCACCAGTAAGGCGTGAAGGTATACAGGCCAAAAGAACTGTCTGATCTAGAGGAAACACACTGCATGTAATACCGCAAATATTTGTGGACACCCTTTCCAACTTTAAGCTGCGCCCATAGCTGACACAGATGTGTATACAAATGCACATGCATGCACAGCTTGTCTCGTCCCTGTAGAGAGAAGTACCCCCAATAGAATAGGACTCTACTATATTGGCACCATGCTGTCTAACGCCAGGCATGGGCTAGTAGAGGGGGTGTTAAGCCCCCCAGCAGCAGCATTGAGCTCTGAAGCAGTGAAATGATGGATGGTGGAGCTCCATCCAGTCCAGTACTTTTGGTGGGGATGAGTTGGGAAGTTGAGGAAGAGGTGGGGTGGGGATCATCCATTATCCGGACCCCACTAACTTGTCACCTCTTGTTACTGAATGCGATCAAATCTTCACAGCAATGCAAAATCTCATCCACAATCTACCAAAAAACCTGCTCCCCTTCCCCAACAAAAGCAGGATCGACTCTTTTTTTTGTTTTAATACCCTTGATTTCAGGAGAAACACTGGATGAGCAGGTGTCCCAATACTTTTGTCCTTGTAGTGTATCTGAGCGTGTACCTAGATGCGGGTGGATCCTGGGGCAGGTGCAGTCTGGCTGGTTAAGAATGTACAGTGTTGGATTGGAGTATGGGAGTTTGGGGCCTAATCAAGAGATGGCTGAGCACCGGTCATTACAGCACTCTAACACAGGGGTGGAGAGCCGGGGGCCGACGTCCAGCACAGGTCGCTGATTCACCTGCTCTTACACACCTACCTGACCCGTCTGGGTTAAATTAGGTGTGACTGAGCTGGAAAAGCCTAAAACTGTGCAAGAACCCGACCCTCCAGGACTGAACAGGTGATCGTATGGCAATAGTTTGGCCCAAAAAGTAAATGTACACAGTTTCCCACCCAAAAAAAGCCAGGCCACAGTTTCAGTGTCTGAAGGTTGCTTCTTTAGTGCTAGTTCAAGGTTAATGTAGCTAAGAAGTCATGAAAGCTAATAATTGTAGCAGTTATGCAAATAACATGCAAATTTGCACGTTTGAGAACCGCTGGACTTTCTTATGTGGCTCAGTTATGATTTCGGGATCTCTTCTTTAGCTGTGTGTAGCTATGCAAGGATTTCTACAACCTGGATGGTCCTCCAGGTTCTACTTGTCTATGTATAAGTCAAATGCCTTAACCACAGGAGGAAAAACTGAGGGGGTGGGAGCATTGGGTTAATCGTCCCACCCCCAAAATTAAAGACGGCGGGTCAACTGGTGTTTATCAATGGGGGATTTTCTGCACTCCCATGTTTTCCTAGCAAACGCTCATGTAGGGTTCACATGGGTGGAACTTGGGTGGGCTGTTACTGGGACCCAGTTGGGCTTCCCAAAAGGCTCCCATCATTACAGCCCACCCTTATCTCACACGGGTCCCATCTGCACGGCCTTGTATGTGCAGTGTACAACCCAGATGGGGCCCATCACTGACCCTGGTGGGACCCCTGGATAAAGCTTTGTAGTTCCTGGTTGGGATAACCATGCAGGCCCTGCATGGGCACATTATCTGAGTCACCAAAAGGTGTTGCCAGATTTGCGTGGGATAGTTGGGTAGGTAGACTGTAGAGCTGGTAATATAAGGGAAGAGGAAATTGGCTGGGCAGATTGGCTGGTTTGATGGCACACTGCCTCGATGTCGTGAACTCTGAACACCCTCATAGCCTCGATTACCAGTTAACTGCACTAACCTCGTAGCTTCAGTGCAAAAGAAGCACATTCTGGACACTAAACATGCCAATAGTAGCTAATTGGCTACTTTTGGGCCACAGGGTAAAAAAAAAGGCATCTATTCGTTTTTGGGCCAAACAGTTCTTTTAACACTGCGATGCTTTCGGGGAAATGAGCCCTCGTCGGTTTGTGGTTGAGGTTTATTTATAGATGGATGGAGAGCAGTCAAAGAAGTCCATGCCAATGAAGCGTGGGTATCCCTCCAGAACCTTCACCTCCACCGGGTCAAACTTCCAGTACTGGTTCCCTTTGAGGAAGTGGGCAAAGCCTGCAAAGCCAAGTGCATTGTTAGTGAATACTTCATTTGCTCTGGTCTCAGCATTTCTCATAATCGTTCTGGTGGAAATAATCTTCCAACCCCAAAGGGTTCACCAAATTACGGCATTAAGGTCCTAGCCGAGCGTCTACAGTGTTTAGAGTAAGATGATCAAGATCGATATCAGGAAAGTGATTTGTGAGATACGTGGTGTAAGGAAACGGACTCAGCATCTCTGTAAATAGCCCTGCAGCTTCTCACCATAGCGGTCCTGGAAGGCAGCGTCGATGTCATTCGGAATCCCCCTCCAGTCGTCCATTTTGCGGACGTAGGTGGTGTCCACCCGGTTCTCCTCTGGGTTGAAGCGCCAGTAGCTTCCTTGTTTGAAGAAGTAGACCTTCTGGGTCTTGTCCTCGCCCCACGCCAGGGCAGCCTGGATGTTCGAGATGGGAAGGCCCAGCCGGTGCACCGAGTCCGGCCCTGTGATCTGCCTCTCTGCGTCGAACACCCAGTATTTGTCACCTGCAGAATCATATGGGGTCACAGGGTCAGAGGAGCACGCTTACAGTACACACACAGAGTCAGGCTACAGCTATGTGTATTTCTGAATCTTCAAGGAATCATTTATTGAAAAATCAAATGGATATGACGACATCTTGCCAATGGCAATGACTACTGGCACCTACTGTGTGTGGTTGGTGTGGCGCAACAGATAACACCACTACCTGCCAGTGAGCTACCACACTACGTGGGAGACTAGGGTTCGATTCCCAGTCTGGGTGACTCTGCTGCGCTACACCAATAGCGTCCTTGGGCAAGACTCCTAACACTACATTGGCCCACCTCTGTAATGCGAGTTACCTTGTAAGTCGCTCTGGATAAGAGCGTCAGCTAAATGCCATAAATGTAAATGTAAATGTACTGGCACCAACAGGTGTGAGCTGGAGGGGTGTTAAGCCCACATGTACTGAGGTGTATGGCAGTGGAATTGGAGGTGTTGTCTATTCAATGCTTTGACAAAGGTATTGGGACGTCTGCTCATTTATGGGTGTTAAAAAGAGCTGATCCTGCTTTTTTGGAGTAACTCCAAAATCTCTGTAATCTCTACTGTCCAGGGAAGAAGGCTTTTTGCTAGATTTTGAAGGACGAGCATTGCTGTGAGGATTTGATTGCATTCAGGGATAAGAGCTGAGGATCACTATCCCACCTCATCATCCCCAACTCCAAGAAAAGGTACTGGATGGAGCTCCACCACCATCCATCATTCCAGAGAACAAAGTTCTTCCACTGCTCCACAGCTCAATGCTGGGGGGCTTTATACCCCCTTTACTAGCCCACGCCTGACATTTGGAGGCATGGTGCCAATAGGGTCATGATTATCTGTGTAGTTTCACTGTTGTTTGTCATGAAAATGAATGGAAAGAGGAGAAATATGACAAAGAAAATATGAAAAAAGCAGATTTAGGAGCACAGTAAACCTAAATCCACTTCAGGTTGACAAGTAACGCAACATCCAACATTTTTTAGGCTGTAAACAATCATGGGAGGTTGCTGCTTATTGTGTATATGTGAACAGCAAACAAGAATGACCTCTGGTCTCGGCTAGGTATTATGTCACACTCCAACGGTCAGTTTATCAGGCTGAAAAGTGGACAGGCTAATTGGGCCACGACAGGCCACCCACAAACAGAACATGGGTGGGAGGTTTATCGGACAAATCAGCTTATAAACACAACTTCTCTTTTAAAGAAAGCATTTAGCTACTTGAGGTTGCACCCACTGCTGACACAGATGTGCAAATGCACACACACACACAGCTGGATTGCTCCCTGTAGAGAAGTACTACCAGTAGAATAGAACAGGAACCTATTGGCACCATGCTGCCTAATGCCAGGCATGGGCTAGTAGAGGGGGTATAAAGCCCCCCAGCGTTGAGCTGTGGAGCAGTGGATGAACTGTGTTCTCTGGAATGATGGATGGTGGTGCTCCTTTCAATGCTTTTGGGTTGCTAAATGCAATCAAATCCTCACAGCAATATTCCTCCTCCTAAAATTTAGTAGGACACTAGAGACAGTTAGTGCAGGTGTCCCAATACTTTTGTCCAAATACTGTATCAAGCATGTTTCTGAAAAATCTTTGAACTGTAGTACTGTACAAACTTGCACCCCCGTGTGGTTCTGACTAAAACCACTGTATCTGAGCTTAAATCGAGGTGTGTGTGTGTGTGTGTGTGTGTGTGTGTGGTTAGGGCTCTAAATCACCTTGGAAGAACCAGATGTTTCCAGATTTGTCCTCAAAGGCAGCGTCAATATTTTCAGGGATTCCCCTCCAGTGTCTGGACGCTAGAGCGGGATACCCAGCCTGCAGCTTCCCATCCCGAATACGCCACACGTAGCCCGACTTGAAGAAAAACAGCTCACCCCGGATCATAGACACAGAGTCGAAATCTGTGTGACAAGCATCCGGCTGAGAGAGAGAGAAGGGTAGAGTATTTACAATGAACTCAGATGACCCTTAAAAGCTGTCAGTAAGAGAATTCATGCTTTATTAACAATTGTTTTTTAATTCGGTGCAGATTCTAGACAGATTTAGATCTCCTGAGTCTCTTGACAAGCAGGCAGTTAGACATTCGCTCCACTGTACAGTTCTGTGTCTGAGAAAGAAGGGAAGGTAAATTCCCGCAGAACTGTTTGTATGTAATGTAACCTTACTGCTCTGGACCGGCCCTACAGTCTAACTGCTGCGCATTAAGAGTGAGGAGAACTTTGGACTCTGCAAAGCTAGAATAATTAGAACCTTCATTAATTAACAGCTCAGTTTGTGAAAACTACACGACTCACCACAACAAAGATGTCATTGGTCTCTGTGACGGGCTGCCTCGGCCTCTCTGGCTCCCTTGGCCTCTCTGGCTCCCTTGGCCTCTCTGGCTCCCTGGGCCTCTCTGGCTCCCTGGGCCACTCTGGCACCCTCGGCCTCTCTGGCTCCCTGGGCCTCTCTGGCTCCCTCGGCCTCTCTGGCTCCCTCGGCCTCTCTGGCTCCCTCGGCCTCTCTGGCTCCCTGGGCCTCTCTGGCTCCCTCGGCCTCTCTGGCTCTCTGGGCCTCTCTGGCTCTCTGGGCCTCTCTGGCTCTTTGTCTGGGCGTCTGGGGCCATACAGGTACTGAATGCCTTTCCTGTCATCTTCGCTGAGCCGCAGGGGGTAGGAGAAGCTGTAGAAGGGGGACATGATCGCCCCAGGCTCCAAGGAGTGCTGCAGGCCAAGAACGTGACCAAACTCATGAGCGGCCACCTGGAGCAGGTCCGTACCTGTAAGAGATGGACATACAGACATCTCTTGTAGCCAAGATACACAGCAATACTCCAGAAACTGACCTGAACACCCCTCATTTCTTCACCACTCACTTCACAACAACCAATCATAAGCAAACCAGACTAAATGTTAGTCCAATCAGAGTACAACTCCGCCCTCTAGTGGTCAGGTTTAAAACACTACACTAAATGAACCACTGTCCGCCACCAATCTTTACAGGTAAACTATTCATTAATCAATACAGTGTTTTTGAGAAACGCTACAGCATTGCAGAACATAATATCACAAAAATTTGATATATCGATATTTTCTTACACCCCTATAAGCCTAAGGAGTTAATCTAAGTCCTCACTGGCCTGGATAATTCGAGACATATCGCTGCTGTCCAATAAGAATGATCAATTTTGTCTGTTTTTTGGTTTGAACCCAGTAGCAGCTCTGTCCACTGTGTACATATGTGGGACCATATAGGATACATGGACCAATAGAAATGCTCTAAAGTACTTGGATTAAGCTCTTTATTTTACCTTTATCCTGTAAAGTCACCTTTTTGGAGATGCATGGTTTTCATTGGACAGCGACGATATAGCTGATCAACTGTGGGACTCTCTCTCTCTCTCTCTCTCTCTGTCTCTCTCTCTCTCTCACTCACCCATATTATTGCCCAGTGTCCACGCCTCGTCATAGTCAAAGTGGATGTCTCCTTCGCGGTACGTCTTGGGGAAGAAGGCATGGGCCAGGATTCCTCCGGGGCCGTCGAAAGGCAAGTTGTCTCCGTGCCAGTACCTAAATATCACAGACGGTGGCTCAGACAGGCGGCAAGACAATGACCTGCATTATCTGTCCCCTCATCATCAGGTTTGGCTTATCATCAGTCTTAGGATGCAGAAGATCTCATCTGGAGTGCTTGATGAATTCTCTGCTGAAAGATCTATAATGAACGCATTTCTGCACCTGTAATCACTTCACTTAGCTCTGGCAGGGTGATTCCGGGTGAATGTGACCCACACAGTTAAACGTATTCAGGAAGGTTATTAGCAGGAAAAGGTTTCCTGAAGGCCCCTGAAAGCACCTGAAGAGGTTCCTCCACAGTTTCATATAGAAGAACCTCCGGAAGTTCCTTAAGGGACTTTTACTTTTGGGTGCAACTTAACGAATAGCTGAACGCAGGGTGTCCACAAACATTTGGACGTTTATTGTACAAAGACGCTGACTTGCTTTTTCACATCTGCTATACAGTGCTGTAGCAGACCTGGACCCACGTGACCCCGGTCTGTTTCTATCACAGCCTTAAAGACCCGGGCCTGACAAACACCCACAGCACCACTAGTCTTTACCCTTTATTTAAGCTTGAGCTTCTAGCAGCTTCTCATTCTACTTATTAGACAATGATGAGATCATCATCATCATCGTCATCGTCAAGTGAGTGTGTGATCAGCCTTTCAGTGGGAGGGTTTAGGCCAGGAACAAAGGGCTTATATTACAACAGTGAAACTGCATTGGGGGGGGGGGGGAGCCTATGGGCTTTAGAATGCACTTATTAAAGCAAAGCCTCTTCAGAAGGAAACACAATCCCCTGTGAAAAGAGGCATGCAAATATTTGTACAGCTCTGGTGTGTAGGTGGATACTGTAAAACAAGCCTCCAGTAAATCTGCAGTGCTTGTCGGCGTGCCAAACCTGTGCATATCTGGAGCAAGGGGGGGGGGGGGGGTGCTCGGAGGCATCCAGTCCTAATAAAGCTCAGCAAAACAAGCCCTGCTTTGCTACATTCATTTTAGAGAGAGGGGGGGGGGGGGGGGAGACAGTGGGATAGTGTGTGTGTGTGTGTGTTGGCTCTCCATGCGCAGGGCATAACACAGCAGTGACGAAAACACCTGACAGGTGTGTGATGGTACAACCTTTCCCTTCACCCGCTTTCCTTTAACCTAAAAAATGCACCCTGCCGTGTGTGTGTGTGTGTCTGTGTGTGTGTGTTTGTGTGTGTATGTGTACTTACTAGTATATATGGTATTGCATATAGGTACTTACATACATATATTACACACAAACAACATGTCCAAAAATTTGTGGACACCCCTTCTAATGAATGCATTCATCTACTTTAAGTTGCACCCATTGCTGAGACCGATATGCAAATGCACACAGAGACACACAGCTTGCCGAGTCCCTGTAGAGAAGAAGTACTGCCAATAGAATAGGACTCTCTGCAGGAAGCTATTGGTACCATGTTGCCTAATAATGCCAGGCGTGGGCTAGCAGAGGGGTATAAAGCCCCCCAGCATTGAGGAGCTGTGGAGCAGTGGAAGAGCTGTGCTCCATCCAGTACCCTTAGATGGGATGAGTAAGGGAGTTGGGGGTGATGAGGTGGGGTGAGGATCATCTAATATAGTGACCATACGAACGCTCTCACTTTTTGGGTAAAACCCTTTATTTCAGAAGGAGGAATGAATGAGCAGGTGTCCCAATACTTTGGTCAATATAGTGTGTGTATTATGTATTTTTTATATATATATAGCTGCCCGCACATATACAAAATATGACCACAAAATATGACCACATGTCCCTGCAAGCTATAAAAACAGGTTTACGCGTGTTTGTGTGTGAGTGTGCTCCTGCTGGAGAGATGCAGTGCCGATTATCAGCCCATAATCTTGCGCTGCTATCTACTGATCTCTCCGCTTCCCGGGTAGAGAAACCTCTGTGTTTGTGCAGTGGTATGAAACACCACCCTCTGTGTGTGTGCAGCTGGACAGAGATGCAAGTCTGTGATTTTGGGGGGTAAACAATGGCTTTTGATTTATGAGCAGAAAGCAATGCTAAGACACACTCACTCACACACACACACTGTTTCCATCCGCTTTACTAGGACTCGCTTTAGTGCTCTATTGCTTAAAGCATTCCCGATTTGGCCCAATCTTATTCCTGTGATCCCCCCCCCCCATCACTAGCAGTGCTCCCAACACTAGGAGCCAGTAACCGACACGTGGAGCGAGCCACTGATGCAGCTGCAAAAACACCAGGATCAGCCAACTCCTGAGAGAGCAAGGCCAATTGTGCCCTCTCAGACTCCGGCTACTGATGGCAAGCAGCAGTCACAGTGGCAGCGCCTTAGTCCGTTGGTCCACTCAGAGTCTGCTTATGCATATAAGTGCTAAGCTGACATGCTGACCATGACCCAAAGATTGTTATTGTTAGTTTGAATCCAAGGTCATGCTGCTTGCCATCAGCAGCCAGAGCCAGAGAGGGCACAACTGTCTGATAGCCGTTGCATCAGAACTGGGTGCTCGTTGCTTTCGCCCGAGTGTCTTGGTTGGCCGGTGATGTACCGGTGGCAAATGACTGTCCCAATACTTTTTGCAACCAGTGTATCTCCTGTTCTGCTGCGTTCTCTTTTCACTGTAGCTTCCTGTAGCTGCTGCCCAGGTCATCAGATTCAAACCCCTGATTCTGGCCTACAAAGCCAAGACTGGACCAGCCAGCCCCTCCATACTTGATGGCGATGGTGAAAAGCCTGATCTGCACCGAGAGCCCTTCCAGCTTCAAGTACGGTTCGGCTCGACCCGCCATCCTTTAAGATCCACGGAAGACGAGCGTCCAGACTTTTTACTGTCCTGCACCGAAGTGGAGGAACGAACTTCCCCTGGGTGTCCGAACAGCAGAGTCCAACACTCGCTGTTCTCAAACCCAGACTGAAGCCCCTCCTCTTCTGAGAGTAGAGTATTATGGTCTCCATATTGACCTGTGCTTAGAGGCATCTTTGAATTTTTACTCTATTTAAACTAACTGAGGTTATTATTGAGTAAATAGTGAAGCACTTTTGTAAGTTGCTCTGGATAAGAGCGTCTGCTAAATGCCTTAAATATAATATAATATAATGTAATGTAATGTATACAGTATACATATCTTAGCATGTTGCAACACATTCTGTTTAATGTGCAAAGTATAAGAACCGAGCCATGCATCATTCTGCATGATGTCACTGCACATGTCGCACATGCATAAGATTAATAACTGAATAATAAGGAGTTACACAGCAGGGAGCGAGTGAAGCTGCAATTCCGTGAGAAGGGGCTTCAGGGAGAGGCATCCTGGAAACTCCGAAACCACAGAGCTACCTCTGAGATCACTGCGGAAACCCCGAGCACCTGTTATCTACAGGTTTTCGGAAAGTGTGTGTGTTTGTGTGTGTGTGTGTGTGTGTGTTTGTGTGTGTGTGTGTGTGTTTGTGTGTGTGTGTGTGTGTGTGTGTGTGTGTGTGTGTGTGATTCAGAGGAGCGGGGATTTACCTGGAGAAGTCGATGATGATATCAGCTCTTCCACTGGTAACCTCAGAGAAGGTCAGGGGGGTGACATCGCTCCAAATCTTTAAGGCCTCCTTGAACACCTGCCGCACCTTCTCCAAAGACATCTGCCAAGGGGCTCGTAAGATCCTGAGAGAGATGCACAAACACACAGATGTTTAACACACACTTTTCAAGCCTTCGAAGCTCCCTACTGTTAAATGGGGTGGGATGGTTCTTAAGTGTGTGAGTATAGGGGATGTGTGTCCAAAGGTTTCCAGACACCCCTTCAAATTAGTAAGTCACTTTAAGGTGCATCCATTGCTGACACGGGCGTTTAAATGGGCCGTTTGTATCTCCATAGTAAAGCACTGGCCGATAGAATGGGATGTCCTGGAGCCAAGGGTGACTATGCCCAAAGTCAAGCATCATAAATCAAGAATTAATCATCCATATTTTATTTGATTTTAATGTAATTCCATTTAATTTAATTCCATTTAATTTAAATTTAATAAATTTTAATTTGTTTATTTATTTATATTATTTAATTTTAACTATGATAACTTTTAGTTTTTCATTGTATTGTATTTCATTTTATTATTATTAATTTTAATTTTTTATTTAATTATATATTATTATATTATATTTTATTTTATTTTATTTTTTGTATTTTCTTTTTTTCTTTTAGTTGAATGCAATCCCTACTGCAATGGTCCAATTTCTAAGGTAAGGTTCCTACAAGAGTGAAGGGAAACTGGGGAGGGGGGAAGTTCAAACTTCCTCTAACACCCTTGATTGGAGAAGAAATGCCAGGAAATTCACAATATAGGATACATACAGTGTCCTCCATAACGTCTGGGACAAATACACACTTTGGATATACCCCACCGTCTGCTCCACAATTTACCATACCAAATCAAACCAATCAGCTGTGATCACTGTATGCACTCCAGACGTGAATTCAAGGATATTTGCCTACACTTTTTAACACTGATTTCAGGCCATAATGATGTTTGGGGCATGTGGCTTCACAGGTGCGTATGATGACTCAGGTGTGCTCCATTGCTTCATTAGTGCAGATATACGATACCTAGGCTTGCTTTAAAGCTGTGGAATAGTCTGTAGTTGCCAACATGTTCCACCAGCCCCTCCATACTTGATGGCAATGGTCAAAAGCCAATCCGCACCTAGAGCCCTTCGAGCTTCAAATACGGCTCGGCTCGACCCGCCATCCCTCAAAATCCACGGAAGACGAGCGTCCAGACTTTTTTCTGTCCTGCACCGAAGTGGTGGAACGAGCTTCCTCTGGGTGTCCGAACAGCAGAGTCCAACACTCGCTGTCTTCAAACCCAGACTGAAGACCCTCCTCTTCTGAGAATACTCAGGCGAAGAGAAGAGTATTATGGTCACCTTATTGTCTTGTGTTTAGTAGAGTCTAAAGCTTAGAGGTATCTTTGAACTATTAGTCTATTCTAACTAGCTGAGGTTTTTCTTGGGTAAATAGCAAAGCACTTTTGTAAGTCGCTCTGGAGAAGAGTGTCCGCTAAATGCCTTAAATGTAAATGTAACGAAAGTCAAAGATGCTGTTCTGAGGCCGGAAAAGACATCAGTCAAACCTTGGGATTGCTAAAATCCATTGTGTGGAATATCAATAAGGGGAAGGGACTGGTAGGCCAAGGAAGACCTTCATTGCTGATGGCAGAAGAATCCTCACTCAAGGATCAGAAACAGCCTTCAGGAGGCGCCATAATTTTTGGGACGTAGAAAAATGTCCACAATGTCAACTTTACAGGAGCAGGATTTTTTATTTTTTTTATTTAATCCGATTTTCCCCATTTCCCATTCCCGATTACCCAACCCCCCAAACGTCACGCCCCTGACACCAGTGAGGGCTGACTACCACACGCCCCTTTCTGGCACGTGTGCCGTCAAGCTGCTCATTTTTCGAATTGCTGCCGAAGCAACATCACCTGGAGTAAAGCACCGCATACCCGCCTCCGGCGCACCGGCCTGCAGACGCCAGTGACGGCTAGCACTGCAGCGAAGCCATGTGAGCATGACCAGGATTTGAACCAGGAGTATTTTTATTGGTCCAATCATCATGAACTTTGGATCCAAAATAACAATAAGGCCCACCTGCTTTATTAAGACCACCCACACAACTCACAATTTCACCCATGATGAATTTCCCCAGCATTAATCCCCTTATATGGGACGCTTGCCAGCATGCAGGCAGGGGTGCAACTCATGACCCATGTATCTGCTGCATTAGACACAGCCAGCACCCACAGCAGCCTGGAGATACGATACATGTGAGTGTGTGAGAGACGGCGCTCGGGGTTTATTCTGAATGGTTATATGACTCACCAGAAACATCTCTCTCAGCACCTCAGGCTAAGCCATTAAAAACACAATGTCGTATCAAGCGGTAAATCCTAGCGCTGTTTTTGGCTGCCAGGCTATGAGCTATTACAGTGGAACAAGCTGCCAGTTGTCCTTAAGGTTATTTGAAGGTAATTATTAGGCGACTGAATTCACCGTTACTATAATTACAGTGAATTCAGCCTCACTGGCTTATCAAACACTGTTATACTGTATATTACACATATTCATAAAACCAGCTGCCCCAAATACTTTTTAACAACAAGTACAAACATTAAACAGTTATAAAACCTTACACACATTTTTACATACTCATATGTTTATACTTTATTTGATACTTATAATTATATATATACTTTGTATCCTAATATACCTACAATAATATTCCATATGTGTAACTACAATTTAATGTTATATTTAAATAACTATATACTTATATAACTATAATTATTCTTTATATTCAAATATAAAATTACTAATACCCATACATTTACATTACAATTAAATAAAACTATATACTAATATTCATATATACCTATACTTATATCTCATATACTTATATATATATAATTAAATAAAACTATAAACTTATATTTTATATACCTATATTTACACTGTATACTTAAATAAAACTATATACTTATATTGTTATATACCTACACTTATAATATATACTTAAATTAAACTATATACAAATATTTACATATACCTATACGTATACTTTTAAATAAAACCATAAACTTATATTTTTATGCACCTATATTTACACTTTGTACTTAAATAAAACTATGTACTTATAGTCTTATATACCTATACTTATACTGTATACTTAAATAAAACCATATACTAATATTTACATATATCTATACTTATACTTTATAAGTAAAACTATATATTCACATTCTTACATACTTTTACTTTATGGTTAATTAAAACATTATATATAAATATAAAACCTATATTTCCTATCTATATCCTATTTATGGTTTTATTACAGTTATGCAAGATTTTGTTGCAATAGCAAAGATATGCAATAAAAATCAGCAGCAGCACATTTTATATAATCCTCTGGCTCTGATCTTTTTTAAGTACCAAACGTTTGTAGACATCTCTTCGTCCTTCTTTAAATCAAAGGGAATTTTGATACATTTTAGTACAATATATGTATCTCACACTGTAGCATGAATCTCTAATACGCTAGGGCTCACATCTGCATCCTTTTTACAATACAATCCAGTCCAGAGGTATAATAATCTCCTGCTTATGCATTTAATATAAAGTATCTGGACATCCCTTTTTGATATTTGCATTCAGCAATTTTAAGGTGCACACATACAGAGGACAGAATCTCCATGGGATGAGCCTAAGGTCACCATGCCTGATGCACAGCATCAAAAAGACTGAAGAAACCATAGATAAGCAGGTGTCTACAGACCTCTGGGCATGGTTCATGTTCGGAATAGTATTTTCTCCATTAAGCGGAGTTTAACTCCATCCACCATGGAGCAAACCCAGCGATGATTACTACTCCCAGACAAGAGGAGCCATGCCGTAAACTACTCTGAGAGACACAGACGTCTGCGCTTGTTTTCCATCAGTAGGCTCCCCAGAGAGAACAATTAAGGCAAGGGACCAGGCTCCGTCTCCAGCACTGTATCATGTTCCCCAAGGCCTCCGTTCACACGGCTAGGCCACGTCTGAAGATATGAAGGTACTGCTACAGATCTGCACTCGTTCTGCCTGATGCGGCTGTGTTGATCTGCCTGCTGGAAACCTTCATGCTCCTAGGTGTAATTATCTTTGCAGATTGGGGCTCTAGTCAAAGTTGTGTCTGTCTGACTTGTGGGACCTTTTTACGAGTTCAGACAAGAGCAATGAGCAACACAGTGGTGCAGTCTGAACACCAAGGAGGACTCCCCCCTCTTTCTCCTCCTTAATCTTATCTAATGTGTCATTGGTGACTCATTGGCTTTGTCCCCTTAAAGGGACCCGTTTTCATTTCATTGTTTTTCTGAACCGCAAACCAGTGCATGTAGGTTAGGCTGCCACACAATCAAAAACAGAGACGTAGGTCACGGTCCACATGGGACCTAGATTGGACCCGTGTGAGATCAGGGTGGGATGTAGCGATGGGGCCTATTTGGGAAGCCCTACTGGGTCCCGGTAACAACACATGTGCAAACCCACTCAAAGCCCTGAAAGCTAGAACCCAAGTCAGATTCTGGTCCATGCCATGGCTTGCTGTATCATACGATTCCTGCAGATCTTTCAGAAGAACCTTTTATGCTCTGAATCTCCTGAATCTCTACCACATCCCAAATGTGTTCTACTGGATTCAGATCCAGTGAAATCCAGATTCCTCAAGAGATTCTTCAGTCCTACATTTTTCCAGTGTTTACTCGTCCAGTGTTGGTGAGCCTGTGCCCACTGCAGCCTCAGCTTTCTGTTCTTGGCTGACAGAAGTGGAGCCCAAAGTGGTCTTCTGAACCTAATTAGGTGTTCTAATTCTGCTGTGGTAGCCTATCCTCCTCAAGGTTGGAGATGTCGTTGTACATTCTGAGATGCGTTGCCTGCTCTCCACAATTGTACAGAGTGGTTATCTGAGCTACTGTAGCCTTTCTATCAGCTCCATCCAGTCTGACCATTCTCTGACCATTTACTCTCTCATTAACAAGGTGCTTCAGTCTGCAGAACTGATGCTCACTGGATGAGTTTTCTTTAAGACCAGAGACTGCTGTGCTGAAAATCCCCAGAAGCTCTACAAGCACTCAAACCAGCCCTTCTGACACCAACAATCAGGCCACGCTCAAAATCGCCAAGATCACATTTCTTCACCATTCTGATGGTAAGTGGGAACATTACCCGAAGCTGTTGGCCTGAATCTGCTTGATTGTACGCATTGCACTGCTGCCATATGATTGGCTGAATAGATAAATGCATTAATGAGTAGGTGTCCAGGAGTTGACTTCAAGAAATAGATCTTGTTTGAAAGCGAGGCAGCTTTCATTCCATTACAATTCTGATGGGAATTTACTATAGACTGGGATTTCTGCCACTGCTGGTAGACCGGTATGACCGTATGCTTACATACACTTGCAGATTTAGCTAGATTCAACTCCTTTTAGCCAATCATCAAGTATGTATCTGCTTTGAGACCCATTTTCCACGCATCCAATGAGACCCTCACTGCACTATACTGCACTATTCTCAAAGTCTGAGTCCTGTCACACACCCTGCAGGTATTTATTAGCCTGATCGTCTTCATGCAGCGGCATCTGCAGGAGCCTGAAGTTACTACTACCTTAAACATGCTTGCTATCCTAGTAGGTATCTAGTAGGAATTCAATATTCACATATAATGGAAGCCAATGTTGATGCTGAAGCCTCTCTTCCCATTGCTATCTACTATCAGTGTGTTTGCTGTGTAGGGAAAGTCCATGGAAGTGGACCATAATTACTGTCTGTAAACTGTAAAAGTAACTGACCACAGGATTTAGGCCAGGATACAGATGAGGTGGGAAGTGTTTTGTTAAGCTCTCTGAGGTTCAGCTTTGGCCATTATGAGAGTAAAGGTGAACCTGGCTTGGGTCAATGTCAAAGTGAACCCACCCCCCTCTACACTAGGCTGTAGCGCCATCGAGTCAGAGACAAATCCTGGGAGCTGTCAGAGTCTCATTAAAGCTGGGGCCCAGCGTTCCCCACAAGGGGAGGGAGTCCTGCCTTGAGCTTCATAAACCCCTCAGATCAGGAGTGCTGATCCAGGACCTGTGGCTGAGATGGAATGTGACCCTACCTCAGCATACAGGTCCTGGAGAGCTTGTCATTAATGTGGACAGAAACAGAGGACAGAGTGGGACTGTGTAAACGGCTCCAGAACCAAGCTCTTACGAGCGTTAGTCATTAGGCCGTACTTACTACCAGACTACCCGACTACCAGACTACTGACTCTCTCCCAGCTGATCTATTTTCACGACCCCATATCCACATGCATATCTGCCTCTGTCTCTGTCTCTCTTTAGGAATGCAATGAGGCAGGACAGCCCTTGTCTCTTTGTCTTCAGTATTTATGGACGAGGCTGGGCAGGACAGTCTATCCTAAAGTACCTTCTGAAGCTGAATGGAGGGCAATGAGAGATGTCATGAATGAGGGTCATGATTCCAGCAAGTGGGCCGTAAAACAAAGGAAGAGGTTTAATCAATGTGGCTCCATCGGACATCATGCAGCTTCTCATTGACTTAACCCCTTAAACCCAAGGTTTATTATACAGTTATTAAAGGTACAATTTATTAGTTCATAAATACTATGAAATAAACTAGTTTTAAGGCTGTAAACATGCATGAGTATTACATATGGTCACTGTCACGCAAAAGCATCTCCAAAATGGCAACTTTATAGGAGAAGCAAAAAACCGTCTTAACTTTCAATGGAAGTCAATGTAAAAAGATTGTATTCCAAGCCCTTTTGGAGCATTTCTATTGGCCCGTTCATCAAAAAATTTGGACACAACGTAAAGAACAACTGCCAAATTCACATTATGCCAAAAAGTAAAAATTGTTTTTGTGTGACAATATAATACACTTTATGGACAAAAGTATTAGGACACCTGCTCCTTCACTGTTTCTTCCTAAATCAAGGCTATTAAAAAAAGAGTTTCTCCTGCTTTTGTTGGAGCTCTACTGTCTCTACTGTCCAGGGACGAAGGCTTTCTACTAGATTTTGGAGGAGCATTGCTGTGAGGCTTTGATTGCATTCCGTGACAAGAGCTGAAGTTAATGAGGTCAGGATGTTGGACCATCATCACAAACCTCCCCAACTCATCAGAAGTTGATGTATTGAAGTAGCTGGAAGTATTCATTAGAAGGAGTGTCCACAAACATTTGGACATATAGTGTTGGACATATAGCATAAATTTGCATCTCTAGTAACCTCTGGGCTCAGACTTGTCCGGACGTTTTGTAGTTAGAAGAGTGAAGAATGGAAGAGACGGACGAGTGTAAAGGGGGAAAACAGGCTCTGGCCTCTTATCTCCCGCTGAGTGGCAGCAGGGAAACAGGAACCATGTGGGTTCTACTGCCGTAACACGCATGATCGGCGTCCGCTCCGGCTGGGGTCGCGACCCTGCTGCTTTCAAATTACGGGAGGAAAGCAAATGTCTGGTGGAGGATCTTCGCTGACTAAGATGGAGGAGGCAGGTCAGTCAAAACATCAGTGCTGGGCAGAGGTGACCCCCAGAGGAAGGTCAATGTGTCAACTGAAGAAAAAAAAACTCAGGTCAGGCTGAAGGAACCTCAGGAGTGACCGGAGACGCTCTGGAGTTAGAGGTGTTGAAAGGCTTCAGTGCATGGTGATGAATTACACTGAGCAGGTCAATTCAAAGCCCCTGATTTTCCAACAATGTTCAGAACAGACTGTCCTAAAATTCTCTATTTTTAAATATAAAACAATCCTAGACTACGTTCAGGATACTGTTATATTTTCCATTTTGCACTAATGTGTAAAATTTCACATATGAGCATCTAAAAGATGCATAGAATGCATTTATTCAGCATACAATATATGGACAAAAGTATTGGGACACTTGCTCATTCATGATTTCTTCTGAAATCACGGCTATTAAAAGAGTTTCTCCTGCTTTTGTTGGAGTAACTGTCTCTACTGTCCAGGGACGAAGGCTTTCTACTATTTTTTTTCTACGATTTTGAAGGAGCATTGCTGTGAGGATTTGATTGCATACCGCGACAAGAGGAGGCCTGGAGGAGCATTGCTTCTGGCTAACGAGTAGCATGCTAGCTACATCGGCTGGCTTTCGTATTGGGTAAAATGATGCAAAGAATGCATTTATTCAGTATACAATATATGGACAAAAGTATTGGGACACTTGCTCATTTATGATTTCTTCTGAAATCAAGGCTATTAGGTTTCTTCTGCTTTTGTTGGAGTAACTGTCTCTACTGTCCAGGGCTGGCTAACAAGTAGCATGCTAGCTTCATCGGCTGGCTATCGTATTGGGTAAAATGAGGTCAGAGGGGGTAAGATGTGTCCGGGGGGATAGGATCTGTCCTGAGACCGGCTCAGGGGTGCTGTGAAAGTGGAAGGAATGAGAGTGGCGGCTCTTTGTTAGGACAGATAAGAAGTCTCGGAGGAATGTTACATCTGACTGCCTGCAAACCGCAGAGAGTCTGTGAGTAGGGGCATCCAGACAACACGCATAAAACACCTCCATCCTGGGTGGCCTGGAGAGAAAGAAGAGGGATGTTTCTCATATGAAAGCGCAGGAAGAAGAGTAAAACACTCCAAAACCACAGCCTACACTCTTCCCCGCACACCGCGCTCACTCGCCCTGAAAGATCACTTGCGCTGGGCTGCTCATAAACACTGTAATATGTGGGCTACGAGCTACCGAGCTGTCTGTGATGAGGAGAGAAGGGAGTAGCTGGGAAATAAGAAGGAACCTCCAGTATGGCCAGAGGGCCCTGATCTGTGTGGGGCCCGGAAGAGTGCAGAGACTGTCTGATCTGCTCTGACAGGCAAAGTATTTCATTAACACACTGGAAGACGAGGTGAATTTCGCTTGAACAGCACCGTCCGAAGATCAACCACGCCCAAATCCGTGGTTGAAGCTGAAGGCGCTGGATTTGAAACCTCCAGAGAAATGGCTCGGTTATGAAGTTCCAGTCGGGTGCTTGTGAGGCTATTAGCTGGCTGGCTCCTTAGCTCCTAGGCTAACGTCCTAACTGATAGCCTCACGAATGCAGACGTAATGTATGTATAGACTAATATTAAGTATTATTTATATAATTTAAATTTAATATACATGATAATAGGCTCAGCGGTTAGAGCTATCGATAACAGGGTTGTGGGTTCGATTCCCGGGCTCGGCAAGCTGCCACTGTTGGGCCCTTAAGCAAAGCCCTTCACCCTCTCTCTGCTCCCACGGCTCTGGAGTTGGCTGCCCACCGCTCTGGGTGTGTGTACTCACTGCCCCTATTTCACTAGTGTGTGTGTGTTCACTACCACAGATGGGCCAAATGCGGAAGAAATTTCTGCCCTTCTGGAAAAGAGCCAATAGGCTTGCTAGGAAAGCCATAGGGCCAACTTATACGTCCATGCTGAATTTACGGCGTAGGTACTGCATAGCTACATACCCTACTCTGCAACCCTACTCTGATGTGAACCTCCCAAAATTTGAGTTTGGGGTCTCTCCACAGGTCACTAAGTGACCAGACTGTTCCTTAAGCACCTTGGCTTGACTGAGCTGAAGCCAGGAGCGTCTGAATAGGGGGCGAGGGGGGTCAGTTGGATCAGATTAGCGCTGCAATGAAGTTCTGCAAGAGAATCATTAACTCTAACAGTTGCAGTAGACAATTTCTACATCCCAATACGTGGCATGTGGGGCCTACCGAGAGGATGGAGGTCCACTTGCCCTCTTTGCCTATTTTTACGAATAATTTAATAAATAATTGTATTATTATTCCATAATTTTTATTAATCTGGCATATAACAATGACAGCTGTGTGAAGATGGACAATTTATCACATGCCTGATTTTAACCAATGGGACAGTCGAGGGGATAGATGTGTCCGGGGAGGGGGATAGGATGTAGCACAGCCAGGTCTGAAAACAGCAGCCATATTTCTAATAAAGCGTCTTACTTGTAGGTGAGGAAAGTCTTGTCCCAGCGCCCCCCGTACAGAACGAAGCGCTTGCGTCGATGCCGTCCTTCATGGAGGTCCCCTCGCCGGGCCTGGAAATGGAGGCTGTTGCCCTTCTTGGATGAGAAGTCCGGCACTCCGCATCGCCGCCTCTTCCAGTCGGGGTCATTGTTGGGCAGAGCTGCATGGTGCTGCGTCCTCTTCAGATCTGAGCCTTCCTTCACTGTGTCCTGATCGTATGAATGTCTTCCTCTCTTCTTCAGACCATAGTGGTGAGACTTGCCTGGAAATGACTGGGGGAACAGACATAGGCCATTAATCACCAACCAAAGAGTCCTGTTAGGCATAATCAGACACAGGGGGTGAAGACATCTGCCACATATGAGAGTCCAGGTTGTGTGCATCGGTGTAGGGTAACTATATCACCTTCCCTGTGGCACACTAGGGTTCGATTCCCTGGCTAGGCAAGCCCACCAAACTACGCCAATAAGAGACATTGGGCATAACTCCTAAAACTATGCTTCGCTTTGATGAAGCATAAGCATGTGATTGGTCAGTGCTAATTAATAGTTGTGGAAATGACCATAGAAATGTGGGGCCTGTATGGGTAGCCCAACTGGGGATCAGAAAATTTTGTCCTCGGGTTCCACCATTTCCCCCACATATGGATGCCCACCATTTACATTTATGGCATTTAGCAGATGCTCTTATCCAGAGTGAGTTACAAGGTTACTCATATTACAGCGTTGGGCCAATGTAGTGTTAGGAGTCTTGCCCAAGGACTCTTATTGGTGTAGTGCAGAATAGTCCCCCAGACTGGGAATTGAACCCCAGTCTTCCATGTGCCACACCAACCACCAGAATCAGTGATTCAGGGGTTAAACATGGGCCCCTTTTGAGTCGTACACTGCAGACTAAGGTGGGCTGAAGCCCAATGGGTCCCAGTAAAAACCCATGTCCACTTGGAAGGCTCCCTACAAGATTTTGGAAGAGCATTGCTGTGAGGATTTGATTGCACAAGAGTAACACTGAAGTCAGAACACCTCATCATCCCCAACCCATCCCAAAAATATTAGATGGAGCACCACCATCATCCATCATTCCAGAGAACACAGTTCCTCCACAGCTCCACAGCTCAATGCTCACTTTATATCTTAGTTGTTGGGAATGGACCAATAGAAATTCTCCAAAATCAGTTTACATTGACTTCCACTGAAAGTTAAGACAGCCCTTCCCTTCTCCCGAAAATGTACCATTTTGGCAATTTGAAGGTTTAATGACAGTGACGATTGGAATTTAATGTGGGTCGCTGCCGAAGAACCCAGAGTGGAGCCCAATGGCCAAAGAAGTCATTGAGTACAAGAAGAAAACGTCACCAGAGAGAACGCTGAAGGTGAGTGGGGACTATATTAGCTTGTGGTGTTTACGACTAGGCTTAATCCCTGTCCAAGAAACTGGCTGTAAGGTTTTAAGTGGGCCCACAATTCCTCACCGCCAAACAGGGGTCACCGCCAAAGATCCCAGAGCGGAGCACAAGGGGTCACGGAGGCCGTTGAGTACATGGAGATTTAGCAAAGGGGCAGAAATCACCAGGGAGAATGTAAGTAGGGAATTAAAACAGCCTGAGGGAAACATTTCCTTTGTCCTCAATCCAAAAACGCAGCTGTTGCGTAACTCTAGACTCTAGACTCTAGACCTAGATTCTGTCCAATTGGAATTCTCATTACTGCGTATTTTATCACAGGAAGAATTACCACAGTCAATTTCCCCTCCCGAAATGTAAAGGAAATGGCTAAGCTAATTGGCTGGGAGGAGAATGATGATTACCCCCTTCTTCCTCCCTATCGGCGCTCTGTAACGTCCCTTTATTACAGTTTGCTGAGTTCACCACTGCAGCTGCAATGGGTCTGAACAACCCCCACCCCTTTCGCCCCCCTCCACCTCAGCCCACCCTTGACCCTCTTTCTCCTTCTCCTCTTCATTCTAACTCTTTGTTCTTTTCTCCGTCTATATCTCTCTTACATCTCTCTAACTATCTACTCTCTCTCTCTCTCTCTCTCTCTTTTGTGTTAGCGGGTCACAGGGTTATATGGGGTCAACTGATCTGATCTTGTTTTAAATGCTTCCGCCTCTTCCGCTTCTCTCTGACCTAATAAGTCAGTCCATGATTAGGCCTAGTCCAGCCTGGACTACACAGCAATTTGTAGCATGTAGGTCATGACTAGGCTTAACCCCTTAAACAGCCTAAGGCCCACCGGCAGGCCAAAAGTGCTTCTCAGACATGTCTAAAGTACTAGAGACTTGAGTAAAAGTACAGGTGTCTTTAAGCTCTGTACTTAAGTAGAAGTACTAAAGTATTTGACATTTCTGTACTACTGCAAGTAGTTTAGTATTCTAAAATGTACTGCTAAAGTACTGAAAGTAAAAGTACAGGTGCTCTATGAAAAAAGTGACTTGAGTACAAGTAGAAGTGTCTTTGATCTCCATTCTTAAGTAGAAGTACTGAAGTACTAAAGTACTCAACATTTCTGTACTTAAGTATTGCAAGTAGTTTAGTATTCTAAAATGTACTGCTAAAGTACTGAAAGTAAAAGTACAGGTGCTCTATGAAAAAAGTGACTTGAGTACAAGTAGAAGTGTCTTTGAAGTGTCTTTGATTGCAAGTAGTTTGGTATTCTAAAATGTACTGCTAAAGTACTGAAAGTACAGGTGCTCTATGAAAAAAGTGACTTGAGTAGAAGTGTCTTTAAGCTCCGTACTTAACTGGAAGTACTGAAGTATTAAAGTACTGCAAGTAGTTTAGTATTCTAAAATGTACTGCTAAAGCACTGAAAGTAAAAGTACAGGTGCTCTTTGAAAAAAGTGACTTGAGTAAAAGTACAGGTGTCTTTAAGCTCTGTACTTAAGTAGAAGTACTAAAGTACTAAAGTATTTGACATTTTTGTACTTAAGTACTGCAAGTAGTTTAGTATTCTAAAATGTACTGCTTAAGTACTTAGAGTAAAAGTACAGTACTGTGTTCTGTAGTTCTTACAGAAAGCAGTCAAAAGTTTGGGTATCAGTGTTTCTATTAGTTCAGATGCTCAGACTTAAGCACTGTCTCAGTTCCTCTGGCTGTAGTAGAAGGACGGGACTGTAGAAGACATAGTTCATGAACTTCACGAGTCTTCAGTTCACTCTCTAAACAAACTCAGACCTGACTCAACCTGCATCATACAAGAGTTTCATCTGTAAAACCAGTGAGGAGAGCAGCTCAAACCCCTGAGCTTCACTCTCTGTAAACTCAACTACAGCTGAAAGAGCTCAGGCCATTCGGCACATACGAGTATTTGCAGGAGGTGAAGATAGAGGTGGTGCTTCTGGTGGTTCTTCTTCTTCATCTGGAGATAAACTAACTTAGTGTCCTCACTGCAGCAGCAGCAGCATGCGATTGCCTGTTCTGCTCAAAGTTAAGGCGACTTCATCGAACCCGGTGAAGGCGCCATCTAGTGCTCTGGAGGTGATAATGCGGGTTTGAAATTCTGAAATGATTCGTACTGTTTTTAAAACTGTAGCGAGTAACGATGCAGCACATAAACAAACAATCCTCCAATAGATACAGATAAAGTATTTTAGTACTTAAGTACAGCATGAAGTAGTTGTTACCCACCAGGTACTGAGTAATACGGCTTCGTGTGTATCCCATATCCCAGTTCCTACTGGATTAGGAAACCCTAAGGTTTCAGGAGGGCATGCAAGTGCTTCATCTAATAACTAACTAACCTCTGACTTCTGACTTCTGACTCTGAGTTGAGTTAACTCTAAAACTAAAACTATAATCAGTTACTCTTTTTAATTATATTTTTTTTATATAATTTGTTGAATTTTTCCTTTTTTGGTTTTGGTTTTGGTTCTGCCAATTAATCTACCCGTTCGTTAGAACCTCCCCCTGGCACTAGCAATGCTCCCGACACTAAGAGCGATACATGCAAAGCCAGACACAAGCAATAGTGCTCTCTCAGACGCCCGCTGCTGATGGCAACAACAAAGCGCCATGGCTTGGTATTCAAACGTGTGACTCCCCCCTGCCCAGGCATAGTGGTAGCTCATTAGACTTGACTTTACATTTCTTACTGTGTACTACAGTGGTGGTTGGTGTAGCGCAACAGAGCTGAGCCACTGAGCTACCACACCATGTGGGAGACTGGGGTTCGATTCCCGGTGTGGGTGACTATGCTGCACTACACCAATAAGATTCCTTGGGCAAGACTCCTAACACTACATTAGCCCACCTCTGTAATACGAGTAACCTTGTAAGTCGCTCTGGATAAGATACATATATATAATAGGATAAGGTATATATAATGTATTTATTTATATAGTTATAAATTTAGATTTATATAGGAAATCTAAAAGCTAAACAGTGCAGTTCATATTGCTTAATAACAGCATAATTACAAATGATAGTAGTACATATTTTCACACAGATTGCATAATATTGTATGCAGTACCTTATATATCTTATAAAATTGTATGTCGATATTTGTATGTAAAATTGGATATCTCTAAAATGGCAACTTTACAGGAAAAGGAAAAAACATTCCCAACTTTCAATGGAAGTCAATGTAAAAAGATTTTATTTCAAGTCATTTTAGAGCATTTCTATTGGTTCATTCATCATTCTGATACGATGTAAAGAACAATTGGCAGATTCACATTATGTAAAAAAGTGATTTTGCATGACAGTGATGATGTACATCACATAAATGTGCACATCATTTAAATCATTTTAAATTCGTCAGTCAGAACCAGAATTCCTCCAAACAGTGTTTATTTAACCCAATCTAAAGATATTTCATTATTTATTTCATAATAATTTAAATATTATACTTATAATTTTATATTTTATTCAAAAAAATAAATATAATTTAAAAATTATTGTTTTATAATAAAACTGCTGTCAGCTAGTGCTGCCACTAAGCTAAGCCCTTAACCCCTTAAACCCTAAGTTAATGATTCCACTATTATTCCTAATGCAGAAACTGTGGTGAAGTATTCAGAAACCCTTTGGTTTAGCATGTCTCGTGGAGTCCCACAGGGCTCTATTTTAGGTCCTACGAAACTGATGCGAATTACCATAGTAATGCAGATGCGGGAGTGAAGCACTGAAGTATGGGCTTGCATACAGGGTCTAATGGGTTCATGGACGTTAGTGTTTACCCTGCCTCCAATGACCTGCCTGTGTTGACTCAGGCCGTGACCTGTACCATTTGACCCGTGCTGAGCCGGAGACACCCTTGTGTTTTTCTTCCATCCCTCTGCTGCTCACTAAGTGGCCTTGAGGCCAGTGTGCCGCGAGGGTAGTCACGAGAGTCCTACAGTAAACACTCGTAAAAAGCCTCTCTCGGCCCAGGAGAGACAGCGCGGAGCAGCAAACCAGTCATTTGGATACACTGCTGATTATAGCCATGTTTTGCACACATACTTAATGATGGTAAAGCGTGTGGAGAGTGCCAGGTGCTAGGTCAGCAACTCTCCGATAGAAATAAACCCTTGAAATATGGTGCTTTGGTGGTTCAGTGGTAGTTGTTATGCTGCAGATAAAATGTGGCTGCTCGTGGCCGGGGGGCATGTTTTTAGCCACAGTATCAAGTTCAGCTGGTCTGCCTCAACATGTCAGCCTGCATTTGGTTAAACTTGTTGAAATTCGTCCTTAGGAAAGCCATGATGGACTGACTGCATTTCCCCACTCCAACCTGAAATCCATATGACATCCAGACAGAGCTGGATACTGGATGAAGTATGAACAGGAGGTCTCATAAGGCTCAATATGAAAATATGATTTTTGGATTTTTGGATTTTTTTGACCAGTTTCCAGTAGTTTGGTGGCCTGGACCCTGGCCTAACTGCTCGGCAGCATTGCAAAAATGGCCGTAGGCTGAACAGACTTGCCTATAGAGCCTTTGGTGTACTTAAAATCATAAAGTAACTTTTTTTGTAGGGTGGCGCTACTGTCTAACTGCTTGCTTGTCAAGACAGGAGATCATACGTTCAAATCCCATCAAAACACAGCCCTAGGAGAATAGAAAGGCATCTCATCCATGTGATAGAGGGTGCTCTAACCCTTTATGGGACTAAAAACCGCAAACCGACGGAGGGGGCGGAGCCACAGACTAAACATCTTACACACAGCATTGAAAATGAGTTTTAGCTGCAGCTCCTTTACTGATGCTTTTGAGGCTCAGCTCAGTGTGGACTAATGGACTAATCAGTTGTCTAATCAAGTCTGTATCACTTTCAGTTGGCCTAACTGTAAGTATCCCACAGTGCATCATTTTATATGACACCTATACGTTTACACAGCTGTCATTTCTTAAGAGGCTGGTTGGTGTTTAAGGTCGGTCAGGTTGAAGAATAAGCTCCTTCAGGGCAGTTCCTGAGCCAGCAGATTACCTGCTGTTATGACAGGAACACAACTACATGTTACCAGAGCCAGAAATGACAACATGTGGAGGACTTAAGCTCGGAGTTGTAAACAAACCCTCAGCATGCTTTCAGAAACTCATCATTATTATCATCTCATAATCAGCATGGTCACCACAGCCTGAGGAGTACCGATACTCGACGTATGATGATGGGCATGAGTGCCATCATACATAAATGAATAACATATATATAACATATATAAATAAATGAAATATTATGAAGTAAATAATAATAAAATAACACAAAATTCAACATCTGTACATCACTGGAGGTTGATGTCGAGCCAACATTTGGTTTTGAAATCAACCAAATTTGCATTTTCAGCTAAAACTGTCTATCTGACGTCATATCGACGCCTGGGATGAGTTGGAGTGGCGGGGGGGGGGGCTACTGCCTATGCTGGACAAGCCTTCAAATGCTGGACGATGCAGCTGGAGAAACACTTACACTTATGAGGTTTTAACATACTGGCCAGAAGGGAGGGCAGAAGGGAGTTTTGGGATGGCTGTCAGTCTTGCGTGGACATGGATTTTACAGCATCCACCTGCAGACGGTGAAACAGGTGTGGCGGCAAACGTCTCGCAACAGACCTGCAGGCCTTTCTCTGGATTCACTATGGAGCTTCACACAATGTGCATTTCTGGCATCGCTCTATAAAACAGGGTGCTTCTTGCCAAGCAAGCACACATGGAAGTGTCTGACACATTTATGCACTTATATGGAGGGATTTATCACCTGGTAGATACACACATCACCAGCTGAGGGGCCTTAAACCTCAATGGCATGGTGTTGCCCTCAGGCAACAAACCACATTTTTGGATATTACACCCTCCCTGTAAATGTTTACTGATTTTTACACACACATATACACACACACACATATAAGTCTCAGGATCTATCTCCATATAATAAACGTAGACCTCCACATCCCTCTCCGCCTCCGCAATCTTATCAGGAACCCAAGCCACATGAGACGCCATGTCAGCAATTGGTAATTCATTTTAAAATGATAAAACTCTTATAAATAAACAAATACATAACAATATTTGGCTGTTTAATCATATTTTGTTTACATTTACTGACTAAACCAATGTTTTTTTTTATTATTTATTATTATGCAGCTAGACTATTTCTATCAGGGCAATCCCACTAAAGCAGTGGTTCTCAATTCTGAAGTGTTTGACCCCCCGTCCTGCCCCAACAGCTTGTTATTGTGCAGCTGCAGCAGATAATACCCAACTAGCCAACATGCTTATGTAAGACTTGGGCCAGGTGGGTTCCAGGTAGGCATGTGCTGTAAAGGGGTTTGTACTGGGACCCAGTTGGCCTTTTTCAAATGGGAGGCATCCATCATTACAGCCCACCTTAAACTGTAACATAGGTGTCCAATTGGTTTTTTAACCCCTCCTATCCATTCTTTGACGCTGTATAATCCTTATATATAATATATATAATCCTTATATGTATATATATATATATATATATATATATATATATATATATAATAATTATTATTATTATTTTATTTTTTTGCAAGTATGTCCCAAACCTTTAATGACTGAAACAGCGGCGAACTCAGAGGGCTTTTGATATGGGTTCTCTCAATATGGGACGGGCTGGGCAGGTTTTTGGGCCTCATTTTTGCCCACACTTTGGCGAGCCCTTCTCTAGAAGCATCCTCATGTAGGTTTGCAGCCTGCAGATTGATGACACACCAGTTGTGAATTTGGAGCAGCTTCAGCTCCTGTGAGATTACGCCACAGATGAAAAGAGCTGACATGTCACAACAAGAAAGTCGGGCAGGAGAGAGGCATCTCTTCAGGTCTCCCTGAAACATAAGGAAGCATGTGTGTGAGTGTGTGTGAGTGTGTGTGTATGTGTGAACGTGTTCGATTTGGCCTTGTTCCCGTTCTGTGGGTCTCCTGAGGATAACCACCTCTGTGATGGCATCCCATCAGTCAATGCTGTCCAGGGGGCAATCATTAGGTGATGTCATCCTGTGTTCCTTAAGCCTCCTTAAAAAAACAGAAAAACCCAAGCAAATGTGCCAGGTGTGGGAAAATACCTCCCTCACCCCCTTCACACACTTCACATCTGGATGGCAGCTTAAAGTCTTACTCGGCATGAAATCTATTGAAAGCTGGGCTTAGGGTGCTTCTGATCATCCCACTGGAGCGCTCTGGGCCCCCGATGCCTTCATCATGGCCTCAGCTGCCACTTTCCCTCTCTGTCCCTTTCCTCAGTCCTGTGCAGACACTGTCCTGTGAATACGCAGCGATGACAGGCGATAGGCCCCATTCCCAGCAACTCAGGCATCCATCCTCTGACAGAAACAATTTGGCCACACTCGAGATAAAAAAAAAAATGAGCTTTGTCGGAGGAAGTCAGTCTTGAGTAAATATTTACCCACAAAAAAGCTTCCAGAGATCCGTGCAGCTTGGAGGTTGTATACACAAGCCAAGTGATTACACTGCCAGGGGAGATTGTTTTAACGAGAACAGGAAAGGGTTTAGGCTGATAGGACCTGACAGATATAAAAAACGCTTCTGTCAGTGGTCTCCAGCCCTCCTCAAGGAGATACACCTTCCTGGAGAGTTGAGTTTCGACTCACGTCCGACATTCCTCACCTCCTCCAACCCCCATGTCTCACCCAACGCTAATGCACCTGATCCAGCCAAGCAAGCACTGAAAACATGCATTAGCTGCAGCAGGTGTGGCAGATTATGTCTAGAACTGCACTCCAGGCAGGTCTCCAGGAGCAGGGCTGATGGCCTTGCAGCTTGCATGTCTTCCCTCGAAGCCCTCAGCCTAAAGGCCTTTAATCCCAAATCTCTACACAACATTTTAACGCCGGGAGAACGAACCTGGAACGCTGCCATTGCAAGACCTCTTTCTTTAGAACTGCTGGGTAACGCTGCATCAGTCCACATGCTTCTTTACCTTCAGCTTGCCAACAAATGCACGTGCACAGCTGTCCATGAGGGGGTCTCGAAACGTGAATTGTATTTATGACAGTGGTTTAAAGGTGAATCACACTCCACAGCTCTAGGGGGAGCCCAGTAGCCGAATACAAATACAAATTCTAGCATATCGCTGCTTTAATGCTTGTTATTTAGTAACTACATGGAAATCAGGGTAAATTGGCCATGTAAATTAGTGTGGAACTGATGTTGCTGGCATGTTCTGGCCATTTAAGGAGTTGAAAACCAGCAGATTGTCCTCCAAACATAGACATTAGTGCTATTTAGGCTGGATTAGCTTGGTGGAGTTTCAATTGTGGAGGAAATGACCGTCCATACCTGGCTAAAACTAGAGTTGTCCTCAGTAATAGCAGCCCTGTTGTAATTTTCGGCCTTCAGGTAATATAATAACAAAACCTGCCTCTGTTTATGCTGAGCGGATCGCTAAAACAGGGCCGAATTGACACAGTTCTTTTAACCTTAAGTTCAACATGCTGAGAATGTCCATTCTGATGGCCTAATTAGAAGATGTAGCTGAGCTAATTATCTAGACAGTGCCTCTTACAATGCATGGCATTCAGTAAACTGAATGAGGCCTCTTAACTAGCCTGACTAGCTAACCAGAATAAAGCCAGAAAGTTATATAATATTATATAATATGATATATTGGTTGAAACTGCAAACAGAAAATTGTAACTAAGCCCCTCGCACACTTGTTATCGACTACATAACGAGACCTTTACTCTTTAAAACCACATTATATAGCTTGTTTACCTCAAAACAACCTAAAAACAGCACATTGAAGCTCTACTGAATGGAACAGGGAGATCATAGAGTCACATCCTGTCAAATCCTGTAGTATTACTCTACCGCCTCAGCCCACATGCTGCTACACCTTCAGATCAATCTTCTGGAGCTTCTCTCAGCTTGTCCAGAAATGCACGTGTACAGCCGTCTGTCCATAAGACACTGTATTTTACAGCAGTGATGCCACAGAGACTTAACCTCCCAACCTGTAGGGGGAGTCCATGAGCATAATGCATAATGCTGCTTTAAATACTGCTAATCTTTAAAATTAGCTGTTTTAACTGAATCTCTTAAAGCCAGAAAGTTATATAATATTATATAATATAATATATATTGGTTGAAACTGCAAATTGCAAAAAAAATTTACCATATTAACCAATATCATTTAATTGATTCTAGTGTACTGGGTCTGGTGTCCCCCACAGTACCGTAGGCCCCAAATGGAGCACTCACAGTCCTGCAGTCCTGATATGCTTAAAAAAAAAACATCTGACAAGCACCCTCATAGCAGCCCTCATCGCAGCCTTTACCGAGGACCACAACGATGTTGCAGACTCAGCAGACCCTGGAGATTACCATAAGGACAAGTCAGTGCGGATGGTTTTGTTTAGAGCTGTCTGACCACCTTGGAGGAGAAGAAGAAGATATCCAAAGGCATCTGTTTAGTCACTGAACATGTGCCTCTGCGTTGTGCTTGTAATCTGCAATGATCCACCGTGGATAAGCTAACCGGCTAAGTACGATAGCATGATCTCAGCACATGCAAGAACTGCAGAGTCTGCATGTTACAGAGGTTTGCCCCAAACACACACTTTCAAAACTAGGGCCCTCATTTTCTCTTGCACTATGACATTACCTATGTGCAGTCTTGCAGGAGGACAGCTGTAATTAAGGGACTATTTTGGGACAGGACTAATCTCATGACGTGCAATAATTTTATTGCAATAAAATAAACAGACAAATAGAGATGATACGATATACTGAGATGGACACCTGGAGTATCGGCCAGTCCCAAATCTGATCCAGTACTGACACTGATCTGTCCGGCATAAGCCATTTTATGCTGGTAATATACACTACCCTGGCTAGTGTACCCCCAAGTGCCTGAAACTTCTGGTCTGCGTCGTCTGTAGCATCACCTTAACTGATTCAAATCGAGGGGATGTTGACGCCTCTAATTGGCTCCATTCTAGCCCGCCCACTCCTCGCTAAGCCTATTGCACACTTGTTATCGACCACATAACGAGACCTTTTCTCTTTAAAACCACATTGTATAGCTTGTTTACCTTAAAACAGCATGTTGAAATCTCTACTGACTGTAACAGGGAGAACGGCATCTCCATCATTCCCATTCGTGGAGCTGCAGGAGGAGAACCTCTCTTCAGAACTGTCAACGTAACACTGCGTAACCCATAGTCATATTAGTGTAAAATCCTGTAGTGTTACTCTACCGCCTCAGCCCACATGCTGCTCAACCTTCAGATCAATCTTCTAGAGCTTCTCTCAGCTTGTCCAGAAATGCACGTTTACAGCCGTCTGTCCATAAGACATTGTATTTTACAGCAGTGATGCCACAGAGACTTAACCTCCCAACCTGTAGGGGGAGTCCATGAGCAGAAAATACACAACCTTGCATAATGCTGCTTTAAATACTGCTAATCTTTCAAATTAGCTGTTTTAACTGAATCTCTTTGCATCTAAAAAAATAAGCTATTCAGCCCCACAGCGAACAACCTTCTCTCCAAGTCTGGAAAGCTAACAGCGAGCCTACCACTTGTAGGCTCAACCATGGCCTACGACATGCAACAGGACGCTCCCTCTAAATCACACAGCTCACTTTTAAAATGCCTCCAAGCACATCGTACATCATCCGCATGAGAGCAGTTCCTGTACAGCAGACCTGAAGCTGAGTAACCCCAGCAATGATCTCGGTGTAAGCTCCTTAAGCTCCCTGTCTGCCAAGGCTGTTAAAGACGTGGAGCAGCACCTGAATTTGGGCGCTAGGCCAGCCCCTCGGTGAACATGGGATAGCATGCGAATGTAGACTTTCTCCCTGTGATATATTTCATTAAAGCCCTCGCTAAGCTGCAATTACCCATGCAGGTGAGAGCACGTTCCAGGGATTGAGCTGATGACCCAGAATTCTGTTTGTGTGAGAAGGTTTTTCCCATGGATGTTTTGCCGTGCCCGAGACCTGATAACGTTCAGCGCAGACAGGGCTGCTGGAGCCTGGGTTTCCCACTGCAGTGAGAGAGAGGTCATCTGAAATACAGAATGGGAATGTTCAGACGTGTAGAAGACCAAATAAGACGTTGAGGTGTGTGAATTCTTCGGGGAAAGAGCTTGCCTCACTTTTTTAAAATACTTAAGTTGAAGTTACTCTGATTGAGATCTTGTTCATGCAGTTGCCTAAACAACCAATTGAATTGCAACATGGTAATGCATTAAGCCATGCAGATATGGTCCAGCAGCTTCAGGTAATGCTCACATCAACCATCAGAATGGCAAATAAATGTGATCTCAGGGGCATGATTGTTGGTGTCAGAAGAGCTGGTTTGAGAGTTTCCCGAACTGCTGATCTCCTGGGATTCTCATCTCAATAGTGTCTCAAGAGTCTGTGGTGTTTGAGTCCAAGTTGTGGGTCGAATCTCTGGGATTTTAATTCAAGTTCAGTCTCAGGTCTCTGGGGTTTGAGTCTGAGTTAGGTTTCGAGTCTCTGAGTTATGAGTCCAAGTTCAGTGTGAAATCTCTGGGGTTTGAGTTAGAGTTGAGCCTAAAGTCACTGGGGTTTACGTCAGGGTTGAGTCTTGAGTGTCTGGAGTTTTAGTTTCAGTTGAGTGTTGAATCTCTGAGGTAATGAGTCCAAGTTGAGTGTCAGATCTCCAGAGTTGAGTCTGAGTTGAGCCTTGAGTCTCTGGTGTTTGAGTCAGAGTTGAGTTTCAAGTCCTTGTGTTTTGAGTCCAAGTTAGGTGTGAAATCTCTGGGTTTTAAGTCAGAGTTGAGCCTAAAGTCTGTGGGGTTTACATCAGGGTTGAGTCTTGAGTCTCTGGGGTTTGAGTTTCAAGTCTTTGTGTTTTGAGTCCAAGTTAGGTGTGAAATCTCTGGGTTTTGAGTCAGAGTTGAACCTAAAGTCTGTGGGGTTTGAGTCTGAGTTTAACCTTCAGTCACTGGGGTTTACATCAGGTGTTGAGTCTTGAGTCTCTGGAGTGTAAGTCTGAGTAGAGTGTTGAATCTCTGAGGTTTGAGTCCAAGTTGAGTGTCGAATCTCTGAGGTTTTAATTCGAGGTTAGTCTCAGGTCTCTGGGATTTGAGTCAGAGTTAAGTTTTGAGTCCAAGTTAAGTGTGAAATCTCTGGGGTTTGAGTTAGAGTTGAGCCTAAAGTCTGTGGGGTTTACATCAGGGTTGAGTCTCTGGAGTGTAAGTCTGAGTTGAATGTCGAATCTCAGAGATTTGAGTCCAAGTTGAGTATTGAATCTCTGGGATTTCAGTTTGAGTCTTGAGTCTCTTGGTTATGAGTCCAAGTTGAGTGTCTAATCTCTGAGGAGTGTCTAGAAAGGTGAAATGAAGAAAACACATCCAGTGAAACACCTAGTTGATGAGAGACATCCACAGGGAATGGTCAGGCCTGTTGGAGCTGACACAAAAAGCCTACAGTACCTCAGATAACCAATCTGTACAATAGTGGAGGGCAGAAGAGCATCTCCGAATGCACAACACCACGTCCAACCTTGAGGTAGACGGTAGGCGGTAACAGCAGAAGACCACGTCAGGTTCAGAAGACCACTTCTGTCAGCTAAGAAGAGGCTCACCAAAACTGGACAGTTGAAAACTGGAGAAACATAACCTGGTCTGATGAAGCTTGATTTCTGCCGAGGCTCACAGACGGTGACCCCAACTGCATGAATCCATGCACCCAGTGTTCCTCAATGGCTTTCCCAGTCGCCAGCTCTGAATCTAGAACACTGTTGTAGGGATGTTGTAGATGTTATAGAACAGGACATTTGCAGAATTAAAGTTCTCCAGAAAGATCTGCAGGGACTTTCCCAACATCTTGTGGAATCGTGATGAAGCTTATTCTGTCCGCTAATGTAGTAACAATGGAAAACAAACCGTATTCTGAAGGTAATTATACACCGTATCCACGTTCCCCAGAATGTTGTGTTTAAAGATCAAGAAAGCCTGAGCCTTAGGCCATGCTGAAGCAATATTTGCTCACTGATGGAGTGTTTCATCACTGAGCCATTTGCACAGCAGATTTAATCAATTAGGGCCAACCCACAAGCCTTCTCATTAGCCAACATCTGCCGATCCCCCTCTTCTCTTTACTCAAGCATCTTTAGTAATGCTTGTGTGAGTCTATCTCGGAGTGCATCGCTGCTGGGGGCGTATATTTGCTTGGCTGGGAGCACATGCAAGCGGAGATGCCTCACGAAGGCCCTCAAGCAGGCAATTTTCTCAGGAGGGGTGCAGGGAGAGGAACTTGGCCACAGCAGCTATCTTGTTTTTTCTCCTTTTTCCTGCGTCTCCAGATTTACTTGAAACGGTGGAATAAAGAAAACACATCCAGTGAGCGGCGATTCTGCAGTTCCGCAGTTCTGCAGACGGAAATGCCTTGTTGATGAGAAAGGGTCAACAGAGAATGGCCAGACTGGTTGGAGCTGACAGAAAGGCTACAGTTACTCAGGGTGCTTTCACACCTACCTTGTTTGGTCTGGACCTTCCCACAGTACCACTGTCTGGACCACAGGACCACAATTTGGTCGGGCTAAAAGAGGTGGTCTCAGTCCCAATGAAGCTCGATTTCTGCCGAGGTTCACAGATGGTGACTCCAACTGCATGAATCCATGGACCCAACCTGCCTTGTGTGATCAGTCCAGGCTGGTGGAGATGGTGTAATGGTGTACCACAGTACCACTGTCTGGACCAAAGGACCACAATTTGGTCGGGCCAAAAGAGGTGGTCTCAGTCCCAATGAAGCTCGATTTCTGCCGAGGTTCACAGATGGTGACTCCAACTGCATGAATCCATGGACCCAACCTGCCTTGTGTGATCAGTCCAGGCTGGTGGAGATGGTGTAATGGTGTACCACAGTACCACTGTCTGGACCAAAGGACCACAAAGGGCACACTTTGGGCCGTTAATTCCAAGCAATCATCACTTGAATGCTACGGGCATTGTTTGAGCATTGTTGCTGACCATGTGTGTCCCTTCATGACCACAGTTTACTTCTAATCTTCTAATGGCTACTTCCAGCATGGTGATGCACCACGTCACAAAGCCCCAGTACGTGCCACAGTACCACTGTCTGGACCAAAGGACCACAATGTGGTCGGGCCAAAAGAGGTGGTCTCGGTCCCGATCGACTGAACCATTGATGGGTTGGTTTGCTGTGTGAAAACACTTTTATTGGATGGTTCGGACTTTCCGACAAATTGCAGAAAGCTGACTATCTCCGCAATTCGTCACAACACCTGGAAAGGCAACCTGCCTGGAATTGCCAACACGCCGTCATCTGACATACACCCTTCTACAGACCAATCACTGTCAAGTATGCCGAGACATATCCCGTGTAGGTGATGACGAGGGAACCTAGCAAACGTTTACAATGTAACAGAAGCATGAACCTTGGTGGTCCTTTGCATTTTCAGCCCTCAAATAACCACTTAATACAACCGTAGATGGGCAGAAAAGAGGCCCAGAATGCACAACAACACACCCAGCTTTGAGGAGGATGGGCTACAACAGCAGAAGACCACCTCAGGTTCCACTTCTGTTTCCCACGAACAGAAAGCTGAGGCTGCAGTGGCTCAACACAGGCTCACCAACACCGGACAGTTGATGACTGGAGAGACCGAGCCCGCCCAGTCTGTCCAATCTCGATTTCAGCCACAGCAGCTATCTTGTTCTTTCCCTTTTCCCTGTGTCAGCAAACAGACGCCTTGTTATTCTGCACTGCATGCCAAATGACTTGCCCCTGCCTGCATAATCTCCCTCTGCAGCTTTGTCAACAGTCAGGAACAAATTGAGTGCACATGCTCGGCATCACAGCAGCTTCTCCAGCCTGATTCTTTAGTTCCAACCGTCTGGGCTAAAGCGGGGCTGAGACTGTTTCAACGTCAGGTGTTATTCACGTCTGAGAGGCAGAGTGCACATCGCCAGTGTTTATTAGCACCTAACAGCTGCGGCAGTGTTTGATATAGAATACACTAAATGGACAAAAGTATTGAGACACCTGCTCATTGCTTCTAGTGCTAGTTTTTGCGTCTCAAAATCTAGTAGAAACTCTTCTTTCCTGGACAGTATCTCTACTGTCCAGGGAAGAAGACTTTCTACTAGATTTTAGAGGATCATTGCTGTGCGGATTTGACTGCATTCGTTGACAAGCGTGTCAGTGAAGACAGGTTGTTGGATGATCAACATCCAAACTCATCCCTAACTCCCCAACGTATCCCAAAAGCTTTGGATGGAGCACCACCATCATTCCAGAGATGCTGGGGGTGACCTGGGATTAGGTCAGCATGGTGCTAATAGGCTCATGTTTGTTTATCCGTTCCAGAGAGTCCTATTCTATTGGCAGTACTTCTCTACAGGCTACACAAGCTGTGTGTGTGCATTTGCACATCTCTGTCAGCAATTATCAGGTGTTACGCGTCACCAGTGTTTATAAGCACCGATGTCACTGATGTCTGCACATAACAGCTGCGGTAGTGTTTGATTCGGTGGCTGGGGTCTGTGATCGCTCAGCACTTCAGAAGGGTACACTTTTTTTTCCAGCCCTGGCTTTTATTCTCGCCTTCAAATAGACCCATCTTTTCTTAAATGCTAACATTTCCTTTTGTGAAAGCCTGGAAATGGGCTTGGACCTCATCCAACTGGGTCAAAACAGCCATCTGTGGCTGCTGCTCTTTGTCTGCCTTCTCTAAGCCTGGGCCGGGAGAGGACTTTCCACACATACTATGTCCCAGCAATCCCCAGATCAGCGAGGGGCTTAGGGTGAAATTGGGTTGGGGTTGATGCAGAGCTTGCTGCCCTGTGTTTTGGGAGTGATTTTTGGAAGACTTGAATGTGAGCATCATGAAAAGGGCTTAGAAAGGAGAACGTCGACTCAATAAGCCCGAACTGCAGGCCGGAGGGGGTTCCGGCGCTGTGAAAGACTCAAATAACAGAGCCTGCGGCTAAGAAATGCAGAACAAGAGTAAACCAGTCATGGTTTTGTGAGTGAGGATAAACGTGAGCTTGAGGGATCGCACTTCCTTTTCGCTACTGAGGTTTAAACCCAGTGGAAAATCCAATGGGATCAATGGGTCGGTCCTTGAACTGTATTTATGTGTATAGGCATTGTGGATACAGATATCCAGCAGACTGGTACAGTACCGTGCAAAAAAACTCACAAATCACATTAGAACAGATGCAGATAAGAATACACTATGTGGACAAAAATATTGGGACACCTGCTCATTGCTTTTTTTTAATTGTTTCTCATAAAATCGCAGGTATTGAAAAGAGTTGATCTTGCTTTTGTTGGAGTAACTGTCTCTACTGTCCAGGGAAGAAGAGTTTCTACTAGATTTTAGAGGATCATTGCTGTGCGGATTTGACTGCATTCGGTGACAAGCGTGTCAGTGAAGTCAGGTTGTTGGATGATCAACACCCAAACTCATCCCCAACTCCCCAACTTATCCCAAAAGCTTTGGATGGAGCACCACCATCATTCCAGAGAACACAGTTCTTCTCAATGCTGGGGGTTTTATGCCCCTCCAGCCCACACCTGGCATTAGGTCTGCATGGTGCCAATAGGCTCATGTTTGTTTATCTGTTCCAGAAAGTCCTATTCTATTGGCAGTACTTCTCTACAGGCTACACAAGCTGTGTGTGTGCATTTGCACATCTCTGTCAGCAATTAGTGCAACTTAAAGTAGATGAATTATTTCATTAGAAGGTGAAAAGGAGCAAGAGCTTCCCATTCTGAAGAAAGAAAGTAGTGAGATCTTGTCGGTGAGCTAGTCTGAAGAACAGAGCTCGGTTCCTCCAGGGTTCTCCTGGACGCCCCCCTCCCAGTCCAGCCAGCACAGCGTGGAGGATGTGTTCAACTCCATCAGCATCAGCAGCAGCAGCAGCAGCTCACCTGATTTACCATCATTAAGCCCTGATTTACCACCAAACCAGGTGTTGATCTGAGGAGAACTCTAAATAATACTAGACTCCATGAGAGAGGAGAACTTCTAATGATGAGATGTTCTAATGATGAACACAGTGATGGAGAACCACTATGTTATTAGTGTTTATTCTAATATCAGTGATTTACTGAGCTGATAAACACTTACTGCCCAGTCCCTGTTAATGTGAATCACTAGCAATGCCCTCGATACTAAGAGGTTGAAGACTAACACACGTCTCCTCTGATACATGTGAGGTCAGCCACCGCCACTTTACGAACTGCTGATGCAGCATCGCTACGTAGCCAGCTCGCTCTGAGGAAAGCTGAGCAACATCATACTAAGACTAATGTGGCGAGGAAGAGCCATTAACTCACCCCTGAGTGAGCAGGGCCAATTGTGCTCTCTCTGACTTTGGCTGCTGATGGCAAGCAGCATGACCCGGTATTTGAAACCAGCGAACCACCTTGGTCCACTGCATCAGTCTTTGGAGCCCCTACACATCATTTCTTATGCACATATACTGTCGAAATAACAAATGCAGCACCGCTCAGTTCTACAGAGCTTACACTGACCTACTGACCCACGTCTTTCATTTCCAAACACAGTGCTAAGCTGAAAAGGCTCAAACATACCATAGCACACCCCTCACCCTTCTCCTAAACAAATGCCTGCTCTTTCCAACCCGTCTCACCAGATTACTGATTTCAAACATGGTTCTGTACATCTGCACACACACACACACACACACACACATACACACACATGGACACACACGTTTGGCAAAAGTAAGGTAGGGGAGTCAGAGTGTTATAAAATGTGTGCAAATGGCCACATAAACCACTTTATGGGTCCGATCTCATTACTGCATGCCTTGTTACATATTATGCAGTTGTATAATAGCTATGCACATTGCACAACACTGGGGGGAGGGGAGGGGGTGTGGAATTCAGAGTAAGGACAGTGAGGACACTTCTATCATTAAATAAGTCTTTAGGCCGGTTATGACAGGCTGTTTCTTTCTTTTCTTTACAACAAAACTACAATGGATACTCAGGTGTCAAGAGAAACAAGTTTCCTTTATTTAAGTAAAGTTTAGGTGGATTTGAACTTTATGAGCATGTTTACTTGATCTCCTGAACTCCATGTTTTGGGCTCAGGTCCCAAAGAGAAAAACAGAGTCCAGCAAACCTCAATTTGACTGCTGATACATGATGGATGTGCTAAGAAGCTCCACTGCAGTTCTACAGGGAACTCAGACTATGAGAAGACTTTTTTCTGATACTTTAAGTGGAGATACCATCTGAACCACCTAAACCAGGCTGTCTGTACATGCAGTACTGTGCAAAGGTTGTAGTCCCCTGTGAAAATAAAAATGTAAAGCTGCTTATCTGGGCAGTAAGTCTTTATTTTCTCACTAAAACACTAATATTACAATTTCTACAGAAAGTGGTGGTGGTGGTTCTCCATCACTGTGTTCATCATTAGAACATCTCTAAAGTTCTCCTCTCTCATGGAGTCTAGTATTATTTAGAGTTCTCCTCATATCAACACCTGGTTTGGTGGTAAATCAGGGCTTAATGATGGTAAATCAGGTGAGCTGCTGCTGCTGCTGCTGCTGCTGCTGCTGCTGATGGAGTTGAACACATCCTCCACGCTGTGCTGGCTGGACTGGGAACCGAGCTCTGTTATTCAGACTAGCTCACCAACAAGATCTCACTACTTTCTTTCTTTCTTCAGAATGAGAAGCTCTTGTTTCTCCTTTTTACTGGATTTATGTTCACCTGCTTTATCTGTTCTGGAGCTTCTACAGTAAAAACTCTCCCACTGCTGAGAGACGGGGGTTTAGAGTAATGGGATAAAGGGACTAAAACCTCTGCACAGTGCTGTAGGCGCTTCCATTAGCAGACTTTCTGCCTAAGCCAGGAGTATAGCTACTCTAGCATGCACAATTGGATTGCAATGCTGTGGGTCACCAGGTCAGGTGTGCCTTGCAGCAAGGCTGACACTGAATGAAGTGTTGGGTAACACTACACCTTGGTCCATGCAAGGACAGTCAGAAACACTATATGCACATTATTATTATTATTATTTTAAGCACAATATTTGATCATTTTTAATAACTATAGTTCATCATTATCAGGATAGAAAAGCCACACTTCTCTAACACATGTGTATTCAATGTATACATGCGTTCCAACAGACCCCACCAGACCCCACACAGACCCCCCCCCCCCCCCACACACACACACACACACACACACACACACACACACACACATAATTTCCCAAAATACCTAAAAGAGACTCCCTTTAGGCTACAATGCTTTAAGCAGCAAAGTTGACCCATCACTGTGTGGCTGCGTGTGGCTAAAGGCAGACCCGGAGTCCGTGCGTAATTACGCAAAGACATCCAACCAAAACTGATTCTAACTGCGACGAAAACTCGGACTTGCTCACTGTTTCACGGCCCAAATAGGACCAACCACGCACGAAAACAAGTACCTTTAAAAGGTGCAACGACCGTGTGCAACGTCACTCACCTCTGGTTCTATGTACCGCTGGATGCTCCCCCTGCGCGCCACCGGCAGGGACTGGACACGTAGAGCGCCGTGCAGCGCCACAGCACCGAGGAGAAGGAGGAGGTTGGCGGAGAACATGCTTTCTCCAGTCCGTCTGGGGGGCCCCGTGGTCATGGACACCAGGCTGCCCCTTTACGAGGAGGATGAGAAGAGAGAAAGGAGGACAAGGTGGAGGAGAATGAGGAGGGCAAGGAGGAGAGGAGCTCAGCTCAGCTCTGCTCCGTTTCCAGTGAGGGAGTGCGCCCTGGCGAGGGGTTTATATACTCCCCTGCACTCCTTTGTCTCCTCTTTTGTTCAGGGTTCTTCTTCAGGAGGCTGGAGGGACGAGCAGCTCACGTGATCCAGAGAAACAAAAAAGAGGAAGGCTGGTCTTCGCCGTGCAGCCGTGCACGAGTTGCAGAGATGTGGGTGAGAGTGTAATGATGCATGGATCAAACGCACTGTTATGACATGTTAATGAAAAGTGATCCGGAGGGAATTTACTGGATCATTCAGATGTGTCAAATGCAAATGATTCAATGATTCAAATCCTTTCCATATGAATAAAACAGCTTGCTTTAACAGAAGTGTTGTCAGCAGTAGGTAAACTGAAAGATGACACGTGCATGTTCCAGGTGACACGTGCAATATGTGTGGATGTAATGGGTTGTAATGCATGTGAAAAATATTCTACACATGTGAATCAGTAGAGTCAGTGCATCACTCTGCATCACGGTCTTTGGAATGTGGGTCAGTGGCACATGTGGCTAATGTTTGGAGGCTGTTATTGTGCAGTTTGTGATAATGGCCCAGCAGCTGTGCTGAGTCTGAGATTGTGTGTGCTACATTAGGTGAAGTGCACTTTCTACAAAGTGGCCTTTCCACACCAAATAGGAAGCCCTTGGGTGACGGGTAAAAAGACTAATTGTAGAGAACTGGTGTACTGTTTGTGTACCAGTTCCAAAGAACATATATGTTAAAAATCAATAAAGCCTTCAGACATCTGAGTATATGTTTACATTTACAGCAGTTATCTGATGCTCTTCTCCAGAGGGACTAACATGTGAATCATGTCACACAGGTATGAGAATGTAGAGTTAGGAATCTTACCCCAAGTATACTGCTTCAATTACTGTTTAAACTACTTGCATTACTTTTAAACTACTTTCATTACTGTTTTAACTGCTTCCATTAATGTTTCAACTACTTTTATTACTGTTTTAACTACTTTCATTACTTCTATTACTGTTTTAACTACTTTCATTACTGTTTTAACTACTTCCATTACTGTTTAAACTACTTTCATTACTGTTTAAACTACTTTCATTACTTCTATTACTGTTTTAACTACTTTTATTACTGTTTTAACTACTTCCATTACTGTTTTAACTACTTTCATTACTGTTTAAACTACTTTCATTACTTCTATTACTGTTTAAACTACTTTCATTACTTCTATTACTGTTTTAACGACATCGATTACTGTTTTAACTACTTTCATTACGGTTTTAACTACTTTCATTACTGTTTAAACTACTTTTATTACTTCTATTACTGTTTTAACGGCATCCATTACTGTTTTAACTACTTTTATTACTTCTATTACGGTTTTAACTACTTTTTTAATTACTGTTTAAACTACTTTTATTACTTCTATTACTGTTTTAACAACATCCATTACTGTTTTAACTACTTTTATTACTTCTATTACTGTTTTAACTACTTTCATTACGGTTTTAACTACTTTCATTACTGTTTAAACTACTTTTATTACTCATATTACTGTTTTAACTACTTTAATTACTGTTTAAACTACTTTCATTACTTCTATTACTGTTTTAATGACATCCATTACTGTTTAAACTACTTTCATTACTTCTATTACTGTTTTAACCACTTTCATTACTGTTTAAACTACTTTCATTACTTCTATTACTGTTTTAACTACTTTTATTACTTCTATTACTGTTTTAACCACTTTCATTACTGTTTAAACTACTTTCATTACTTCTATTACTGTTTTAACCACTTTCATTACTGTTTAAACTACTTTCATTACTTATATTATTGTTTTAACTACTTTCATTACTTCCTATACTGTTTTAGCCACTTCCTTTCCATTTTTAACTACTTCATTACTTCAATTACTATTATAACTACTTCCATTACTGTTTTAACTACTTCCATTACTCCTATTACAGTTTCATCTATTTCTATTACTATTTTAACTACTTCAGTTACTTTACTATACTTAACTATTTCCATAACTGTTTAAACTACTTCCATTACTATTATAAATACTTTCATTACTGTATTAACTACTTTCATTACTGTTTAAACTACTTTCATTACTTCTATTACTGTTTTAACTACTTTCATTACTATTATAAATACTTTCATTACTGTATTAACTACTTTCATTACTGTTTAAACTACTTTCATTACTTCTATTACTGTTTTAACTACTTTCATTACTGTTTTAACTACTTCCATTACTGTTTTAACTACTTTCATTACTTATATTACTGTTTTAACGACAACTATTACTGTTTAAACTACTTTCATTACTTCTATTACTGTTTTAACTACTTTCATTACTGTTTTAACTACTTTCATTACTGTTTAAACTACTTTCATTACTTCTATTACTGTTTAAACTACTTGCATTACTGTTTAAACTACTTTCATTACTGTTTAAACTACTTTCATTACTTATATTACTGTTTTAACTACTTTTATTACTGTTTTAACTACTTTCATTACTTATATTACTGTTTTAACTACTTTCATTACTTCTATTACTGTTTTAACGACATCCATTACTGTTTTAAAGTATATTTAAAGTATAAAGTATTCTTTTATTACTGTTATAACTACTTTCATTACGGTTTTAACTACTTTCATTACTGTTTAAACTACTTTTATTACTTATATTACTGTTTTAACTACTTTAATTACTGTTTAAACTACTTCCATTACTTCTATTACTGTTTTAACGACATCCATTACTGTTTTAACTACTTTTATTACTTCTATTACTGTTTTAACTACTTTCATTATGGTTTTAACTACTTTCATTACTGTTTAAACTACTTTTATTACTTATATTACTGTTTTAACTACTTTAATTACTGTTTAAACTACTTTCATTACTTCTATTACTGTTTTAACGACATCCATTACTGTTTAAACTACTTTCATTACTTATATTACTGTTTTAACTACTTTCATTACTTCTATTACTGTTTTAACTACTTTCATTACTGTTTAAACTACTTTCATTACTTATATTACTGTTTTAACTACTTTTATTACTGTTTTAACTACTTTCATTACTTATATTACTGTTTTAACTACTTTCATTACTTATATTACTGTTTTAACGACATCCATTACTGTTTTAAAGTATATTTAAAGTATAAAGTATTCTTTTATTACTGTTATAACTACTTTCATTACGGTTTTAACTACTTTCATTACTGTTTAAACTACTTTTATTACTTATATTACTGTTTTAACTACTTTAATTACTGTTTAAACTACTTCCATTACTTCTATTACTGTTTTAACGACATCCATTACTGTTTTAACTACTTTTATTACTTCTATTACTGTTTTAACTACTTTCATTATGGTTTTAACTACTTTCATTACTGTTTAAACTACTTTTATTACTTATATTACTGTTTTAACTACTTTAATTACTGTTTAAACTACTTTCATTACTTCTATTACTGTTTTAATGACATCCATTACTGTTTAAACTACTTTCATTACTTATATTACTGTTTTAACTACTTTCATTACTGTTTAAACTACTTTCATTACTGTTTTAACTACTTCCATTACTGTTTCATTACTGTTTTAACTACTTCCAACTACTTTCATTACTTATATTACTGTTTTAACGACAACTATTACTGTTTAAACTACTTTCATTACTTAAATTACTGTTTGAACTACTTTAATTACTGTTTAAACTACTTTCATTACTTCTATTACTGTTTTAACGACATCCATTACTGTTTTAACTACTTTTATTACCTCTATTACTGTTATAACTACTTTCATTACGGTTTTAACTACTTTCATTACTGTTTAAACTACTTTTATTACTTCTATTACTGTTTTAATGACATCCATTACTGTTTAAACTACTTTCATTACTTATATTACTGTTTTAACTACTTTCATTACTGTTTAAACTACTTTCATTACTTATATTACTGTTTTAACTACTTTCATTACTGTTTAAACTACTTTCATTACTTATATTACTGTTTTAACTACTTTCATTACTGTTTAAACTACTTTCATTACTTTAATTACTGTTTAAACTACTTTCATTACTTCTATTACTGTTTTAACGACATCCATTACTGTTTTAACTACTTTTATTACCTCTATTACTGTTATAACTACTTTCATTACGGTTTTAACTACTTTCATTACTGTTTAAACTACTTTTATTACTTCTATTACTGTTTTAATGACATCCATTACTGTTTAAACTACTTTCATTACTTATATTACTGTTTTAACTACTTTCATTACTGTTTAAACTACTTTCATTACTTCTATTACTGTTTAAATGATATCCATTACTGTTTAAACTACTTTCATTACTTCTATTACTGTTTTAACTACTTTCATTACTGTTTTAACTACTTTCATTACTGTTTAAACTACTTTAATTACTTATATTACTGTTTTAACTACTTTCATTACTGTTTAAACTACTTTCATTACTTCTATTACTGTTTAAATGACATCCATTACTGTTTAAACTACTTTCATTACTTATATTACTGTTTTAACTACTTTCATTACTGTTTAAACTACTTTCATTACTTCTATTACTGTTTTAACAACATCCATTACTGTTTAAACTACTTTCATTACTTCTATTACTGCTTTAACCACTTTCATTACTGTTTAAACTGTTTCATTACTTATATTACTGTTTCAACTATTTCTATTACTATTTTAACTACTTCAGTTACTTTACTATACTTAACTATTTCCATAACTGTTTAAACTACTTCCATTACTATTATAAATACTTCCATTACTGTTCTAACTACTTTCATTACTTCTATTACTGTTTAAACTACTTTCATTACTTCTATTACTGTTTTAACGACATCGATTACTGTTTTAACTACTTTCATTACGGTTTTAACTACTTTCATTACTGTTTAAACTACTTTTATTACTTCTATTACTGTTTTAACAGCATCCATTACTGTTTTAACTACTTTTATTACTTCTATTACGGTTTTAACTACTTTTTTAATTACTGTTTAAACTACTTTTATTACTTCTATTACTGTTTTAACAACATCCATTACTGTTTTAACTACTTTTATTACTTCTATTACTGTTTTAACTACTTTAATTACTGTTTAAACTACTTTCATTACTTCTATTACTGTTTTAATGACATCCATTACTGTTTAAACTACTTTCATTACTTCTATTACTGTTTTAACCACTTTCATTACTGTTTAAACTACTTTCATTACTTCTATTACTGTTTTAACCACTTTCATTACTGTTTAAACTACTTTCATTACTTATATTATTGTTTTAACTACTTTCATTACTTCCTAAACTGTTTTAGCCACTTCCTTTCCATTTTTAACTACTTCATTACTTCAATTACTATTATAACTACTTCCATTACTGTTTTAACTACTTCCATTACTCCTATTACAGTTTCATCTATTTCTATTACTATTTTAACTACTTCAGTTACTTTACTATACTTAACTATTTCCATAACTGTTTAAACTACTTCCATTACTATTATAAATACTTTCATTACTGTATTAACTACTTTCATTACTGTTTAAACTACTTTCATTACTTCTATTACTGTTTTAACTACTTTCATTACTGTTTTAACTACTTCCATTACTGTTTTAACTACTTTCATTACTTATATTACTGTTTTAACGACAACTATTACTGTTTAAACTACTTTCATTACTTCTATTACTGTTTTAACTACTTTCATTACTGTTTTAACTACTTTCATTACTGTTTAAACTACTTTCATTACTTCTATTACTGTTTTAACTACTTTCATTACTGTTTAAACTACTTTCATTACTTATATTACTGTTTTAACTACTTTTATTACTGTTTTAACTACTTTCATTACTTATATTACTGTTTTAACTACTTTCATTACTTATATTACTGTTTTAACGACATCCATTACTGTTTTAAAGTATATTTAAAGTATAAAGTATTCTTTTATTACTGTTATAACTACTTTCATTACGGTTTTAACTACTTTCATTACTGTTTAAACTACTTTTATTACTTATATTACTGTTTTAACTACTTTAATTACTGTTTAAACTACTTCCATTACTTCTATTACTGTTTTAACGACATCCATTACTGTTTTAACTACTTTTATTACTTCTATTACTGTTTTAACTACTTTCATTATGGTTTTAACTACTTTCATTACTGTTTAAACTACTTTTATTACTTATATTACTGTTTTAACTACTTTAATTACTGTTTAAACTACTTTCATTACTTCTATTACTGTTTTAATGACATCCATTACTGTTTAAACTACTTTCATTACTTATATTACTGTTTTAACTACTTTCATTACTGTTTAAACTACTTTCATTACTGTTTTAACTACTTCCATTACTGTTTCATTACTGTTTTAACTACTTCCAACTACTTTCATTACTTATATTACTGTTTTAACGACAACTATTACTGTTTAAACTACTTTCATTACTTAAATTACTGTTTGAACTACTTTAATTACTGTTTAAACTACTTTCATTACTTCTATTACTGTTTTAACGACATCCATTACTGTTTTAACTACTTTTATTACCTCTATTACTGTTATAACTACTTTCATTACGGTTTTAACTACTTTCATTACTGTTTAAACTACTTTTATTACTTCTATTACTGTTTTAATGACATCCATTACTGTTTAAACTACTTTCATTACTTATATTACTGTTTTAACTACTTTCATTACTGTTTAAACTACTTTCATTACTTATATTACTGTTTTAACTACTTTCATTACTGTTTAAACTACTTTCATTACTTATATTACTGTTTTAACTACTTTCATTACTGTTTAAACTACTTTCATTACTTATATTACTGTTTTAACTACTTTCATTACTTATATTACTGTTTTAACTACTTTCATTACTGTTTAAACTACTTTCATTACTTCTATTACTGTTTAAATGACATCCATTACTGTTTAAACTACTTTCATTACTTATATTACTGTTTTAACTACTTTCATTACTGTTTAAACTACTTTCATTACTTCTATTACTGTTTTAACAACATCCATTACTGTTTAAACTACTTTCATTACTTCTATTACTGCTTTAACCACTTTCATTACTGTTTAAACTGTTTCATTACTTATATTACTGTTTCAACTATTTCTATTACTATTTTAACTACTTCAGTTACTTTACTATACTTAACTATTTCCATAACTGTTTAAACTACTTCCATTACTATTATAAATACTTCCATTACTGTTCTAACTACTTTAATTACTTCCAGTACTGTTTTAATTATTAACATTACTCCCATCATTGTTTAAACTACTTCATTTACTCCCACTACTGTTTTAATTACTTCCATTACTTCCAATACTGTTTTAACTACTTACATTACTCCCATTACTCCCAACTACTTTCATTACATTTTTAACTACTTCCATTACTATTTTAGTTACTTTCATTACTTCTATTACTGTTTTAACTATTTCCATTACTGATTAAACTACTCCCATTACTTCTATTACTATTTTAACTACTTCCATTACTATTTTAGCTACTTCCATTACGGTTTTAACTATTTCCATAACTGTTTTTAATTTCCATAACTACTTTAATTACTTCCATTACGGTTTTAACTACTTTAATTACTTCCACTGCTGTTTTAACTACTTCCATTACTGTTTTAACTACTTTCATTACTGTTTTGGCTGCTTCCATTACTGTTTAAACTACTTCCATTACAGTTTAAACTACTTCAATTGCTTTCATTACTGTTTTAACTACTTCCAAAATGGTTTTAACTACTTCCATTACTGTTTAAACTACTTCCATTACTTCCATTACTATTTTAACTACTTCCATTACTATTTCATCTACTTCAATGCCGTGCAGGAGTTGCCCCCAAACCAGTGACCTCAGAACACCTGAGCGTCAGAAGCCGAGTGTCTCAGATGCCTCTGGTCAGAAGCCGCGAGCGCTCTCTTCACTGCTGGCTCCAGCGTGGAGGAAACGCTCTGTCAGGAATGCGTCAGTAAATTAAAGGACCCTCACTGATCTCTTTTGAACAGCATTAGCCCATTAGGCCCATCATCACCGGCATTTCCTCCCCTAGCCTCACCTGGAAGTGACCCCCCTTCACTTAAACACAGCGGGCAGGAGGCCGCAATCATTCATTTTCAGGTGTGCACTGGAGCTGGGGCGGAGGGCGTGGAATCGTTGAAGCTGTATTGCTGAGACACGATATGGACAAAAGTATTGGGACACCTGCTTACTGCGATTTTGGAGGAGCATTGCTCGACCACGTAACCATCAACCACCTCCTCAGTCTGCATGTCCCGCATGACCCAGTTTGCTGAAGCTAAATCTGAGCCAAGGATCTGAGCTAAAGCGCTTCCTGATGGAGGAAGGTTTTACGGCGTTAGGCTGATGATGGCTCAGACGTGGAGGAGTAGACCACAAGCTCAGAATCCACCGAGAGCCAAGATACACACCACACATAACCAGCCTCATATTGCTCTTGGCAGCTGGGATCAGTAAACTCTCGTAGACGCCGATGCTGAGCAGAGCGGCGGGCCTTAATCCTGACAACAACAAAGGCTAATTAAGACGAATGCACTCCCAAACTATAGCTGGAGCACTCTTCAAGGTTCAGAGGAAGACCATCAATCAGTCAGCCTAGCCTCGGTTCATCTGATAGGGATGGATGACGAAGAGCGCTTGGACATAGAAGATGTAGGAGCTTGTGATCAGATCAGAGCCAGAGCAGAATCCAGTGATTACCTAACGAAGGCCACATTGGCTCTGCTGACCTGCAGTAGTAGTAAGATCTGACCATGCCAAGGCTATTTCAACCATCTAGGATACCTGAGCAGCCATTTAGCAACTCTGTAGCAACTCCATAGCATCCACCTAGCAACTCCACAGCAACCATCTAGGATACCTGAGCAGCCATTTAGCAACTCTATAGCAACTCCATAGGAACCATTTAGGTTATCTTAGCAGCCATTTAACAACTCTATAGCAACTTCATAGCATCCACCTAGCAACTCCTAGCAACTCCAGCAGCAATTTAACAACTCTATAGTAACTTCATAGCAACTGTCTAGCAAGGCTATTTCAACCATCTAGGATACCTAAGCAGCCATTTTACAACTCTATAGTTTCTCCATAGCAACCACCTAGGATACCTGAGCAGCCATTTAGCAACTCTATAGCAACTTCATAGCATCCACCTAGCAACTCCACAGCAACCATCTAGGATACCTGAGCAGCCATTTAGCAACTCTATAGCAACTCCATAGCATCCACCTAGCAACTCCACAGCAACCATCTAGGATACCTGAGCAGCCATTTAGCAACTCTATAGCAACTTCATTGCATCCACCTAGCAACTCCACAGCAACCAACTAGGATACCTGAGCAGCCATTTAGCAACTCTATAGCAACTTCATAGCATCCACCTAGCAACTCCACAGCAACCATCTAGGATACCTGAGCAGCCATTTAGCAACTCTATAGCAACTCCATAGCATCCACCTAGCAACTCCATAGCAACCATCTCGGATACCTGAGCAGCCATTTAGCAACTCTATAGCAACTTCATTGCATCCACCTAGCAACTCCACAGCAACCAACTAGGATACCTGAGCAGCCATTTAGCAACTCTATAGCAACTTCATAGCATCCACCTAGCAACTCCACAGCAACCATCTAGGATACCTGAGCAGCCATCTAGCAACTCTATAGCAACTCCATAGCAACTGTCTACCATCTGGCACCTTATTGCAACTACCTTGAAATGCCATAGCAGCCATCTAGCAACTCCACTGCAACCATGTAGGATACCATAGCAACCACCTAGCAACTTTATAGCACTCTAAAAGTCTGATATTCACATGTAATGTTGATTATGGAAAAACTGGGAAATCTGGAAAAATCAAGGTTTTCGTTGGGGACTAGTAATGTAATTTAAGCATGAGGGCCTTTCCATATAGCCAGTGGTCTGTATGGTTGTGGTGCCACAAACTGACACTGACTCAAGTGTTTAATTACAATATGCAGTATTTTAAAGATGCCTCAGTCTCTCTGGGGTAAGACGTGGCACCACCCAGTGGTTACAGGCACAGCGTCTGTCACTGAAGCCATATGTCAGGCCTTTGCCCTCCTTCAGGTGCAGGTTCTTGACTCCATTCAAGTCCTGTCCGTTTATTAGCGGGTGCTGATTTCGGTTTGATCAGTGGGCCCCCGTGGGTCATTGCTTTGATGCCGATAACCCGAGCCTAAAACACCCTCTCTGACCAGGCCTCCAGGCCACTACTGCTTTGCCCTGGAAAGGCACCGGCGGTGCCAGCCACAACAAAGGCAGCCAGAGGAGCCAGAAAGTGGGGACTTTCCCCCACGGACTCACTTATGATCCATTACAGCTCCACATGGCTGCCGGAGCTGGAAAACACAGGCTGTCGGCCTTAATTACTGACAGATTCGCCTTAGAAGCCGCCGAGCCTTCACCCATTCGCTTTAGCGGAGAGCAGAACCACAATGAGGTTGAGTCATCTCAAATTACCGGACGACCGGCGAAACTCGCGGAGAAAAAAGAAACAATAACGTCTTTTTTCCTCATTTCTTCCACTTTTTTTGGGCTTGAACCAGGTGTGGAGACCCGGTGGGGCGGGGAGGGGGTGGGGGGCGTTTATTGCTATGGGTCTTAAAGATATGGGTCGAGTTGAACCTGGTTATTTGGAGCTTGCTATGTGTTTGTTTATATGTAGGACGAAAACTAAATGGTAAAACAATTGAAAATCAATCAATGAACTAAATGATGGTCAGATCTGATGACCAACTGTTTAATGACCTGTATCATCATCAAACTAATTTACTGTTATGACCCCTTTTATGTTCCTGCTTCTGCTGTTTGTGTTTAGTCTGTTTAGTCTGTAGGTGCAGGTCCATCATTGGCCACCAGGGGAGCTCTCTATAAAAAAAAGCCTGACCCATAAAAAAGCATGACCTATAGAAATGTTTAGGGCTCCTCCCCTTTGATGATGTGGAAGAACATCCTGTTCCTGACCGTCCACTAGACCATTCACTCTGTTAGCTTGCTAGCTTTTATCAGATGCATATCTTTGGGCAACAGAAGGAGGCTCTCCTGGGCCTGGTTTGGGGGGGGGGGGGGGGGGGGTGAGAGGGTGTTTATTGTGATGGGTCTTAAAGATATGGGTCGAGATGAACCTGGTTATTTTGAGCTTGTTATGTGTTTATATGTAGGACGAAAATGAAAAGTGCCATAAATCTAAAAATGAAATGGTAAAAATGTCGAAAAGGAAACACAGAAATCAGAAATATTGAATATTGAATTGTTTCTGTAGGTGCAGGTCCATCATTGGCCACCAGGGGAGCTCTCTATAAAAAAAGCCTGACCCATAAAAAAGCATGACCTATAGAAATGTTTAGGGCTCCTCCCCTTTGATGACGTGGAAGAACATCCTGCTTCTGACCGTCCACTAGACCATTCACTCTGTTAGCTTGCTAGCTTTTATCAGATGCATATCTTTGGGCAACAGAAGGAGGCTCTCCTGGTCAGCTAGCAGGGAGTTAGCGTAGCTTTGTGTAGCTGTTTTGATGTACCTGATTCTGAAGTTTGCCAAAGTCACAGTTCCTCCACTGGCTGACAACAAATTCATATACACGGTGTCTAGTGTTAGCAAGTTAGCTACATGTTAGCTACATTAGCCTTGTAGCCTCACATCAGGCGAACATCAGAGACCCAACGTCCTCATCATGTCCTAGACATCCCACCTCGTCCAAAACTGCCGGGATTCTCCGGCATATCGATAGTGGCTCCCTAATGCCCACGAATTCCGTATATCTGCCTCGCTGGGTGTGGCCAGCTGTCTTTTTGCTCAGTAGGCCTATCAGTGTTCTCTGTGGGCGGGGTTTACAGTCGTAGTTCAGTTTAGCATTCTGCAGCTTCGTGGATAAAAATAATGGATTACAGATTAGACAATTTGGGCGGGGGCCCTAAATGAGTACCTAAGTGATGACAAGGTAAGGATTTATTTATATACACATTGCTGCTGTCCAATGAAAAACACGTATCTCCATTTTTGTCTGTTTGTAGTTTTCCTTGTGGTTTGAACAATGTAGCTGCTTCTGTACACTCTGTATATAATGGTGGAAGAATCGGCCAGTAGAAATGCTCCAAATGACCTGACATAAACTCTCTGATTCTGATAAATGAGTGTGTGAGGGGTGGGGGGGGGGGTCTCCCTAAATTGAGTTTTTGCAGGGTGGGATGTCTGATGTCTTGTCTGATTAAATAGTAATTAATAGGACATTAATAAGGGAAGGCCACGGTACGGAAAGTCCTCACTGTAATCAAAGGGGGTCACCATTCAGAGCTCGGCAGGGCCTCCAAAATGTGACTTAATCACCGCTGCTGCAATTTTACTGTTCACCTCCATTCTTTCTCCATCTGCTTCGAGCCGTGGGCTCTTTCTTTATATACGAGAGCTATCAGGAGTGTGTCTAGCACTGATTTCTTAGGATTTCTCTTCCATTTAACTCTAAATGTAGCTTAATTGGGCGCACGGCTCTTCTGGAAACACAGTTCCTGTTCAGATAACTGGTTTTGAATTCTTTTGAATAGGAGAAGAGATGAAATCATCTGAGATCAGCAGGCCGAGCACATGCTGACGATCCTTTGGCGATGCAGGAGACCCACTAGGAAGTCGACACCCATGATGGATATTTTCCTCTGTAGTTCCAGTGAAACAGTTCAGTGGACTTTAGTAGCTCACGTAAACAGGTAGCATTATCGTATCATTTCTTTATTTATTTACAGAATCGCCAAGAAGACACTAACATGCTGTTCTCACTGTATTTAATGTCACTGTCACACAAGAACCTCATATGTGCAAAACAGCTTAGCAGCTTAACGTCGGAAGACAAAACGCTTCTTAACTTTCGATGGAAGAGTCAGCGGGTCATTTTGGAGCACCGTCCTCTTTGGAGTTGTCTGAGATCTGCAGCAGAATGTGTTTGTAGGTACACACATGGACAAAAGTGTTGGTACCCCTCGGTTAATGAAAGAAAAACCCACAAGGGTCACAGAAATAACTTGAATCTGACAAAAGTAATAATAAAGAAAAATTCTATGGAAATGAACAAATGAAAATCCGACATTGATTTTGAACCATGATTCACCAGAATTATTTAAAAAGTAAACTCATTAAACAGGCCTGGACAGAAATGATGGCACCCCTGAAAATAATGGGACCAAAGGGAATGTTAAATCAAGGTGTGTCCACTAATTAGCATCACAGGTGTCTACAATCTTGTAATCAGTCAGTGGGCCTATATTTAGGGCTACAGGTAGTTACTGTGCTGTTTGGTGACATGGTGTGTACCACACTCAACATGGACCAGAGGAAGCGAAGGAAAGAGTTGTCTCAGGAGATTAGAAAGAAAATTATAGACAAGCATGTTAAAGGTAAAGCTTATAAGACCATCTCCAAGCAGCTTGATGTTTCTGTGACTAAGATTGCACATATTATTCAGAAATTTAAGATCCATGGGACTGTAGCCAACCTCCCTGGACGTGGCCGCAGGAGGAAAATTGACGGCAAATCAAAGAGACAAAGAATATGAATGGTAACAAAAGAGACCAGAAAAACTTCTAAAGAGATTAAAGGTGAACTTCAAGCTCAAAGAACATCAGTGTCAGATCGCACCATCCGTCGTTGTTTGAGCCAAAGTCGACTTCATGGGAGATAACCAAGGAGGACACCATTGTTGAAAACAAATAATAAAAATAGCCAGACTGGAATTCCCCAAATTACATGTTGACAAGCCCCAAAGCTTCAGAGAGAATGTCCTATGGACAGATGGAACTTTATGCCCAGGCACATCATCTCTATGTTCACAGATTGAAAAATTAAGCATATTAGGAAAAGAACACTGTCCCTACTGTGAAACATGGAGGAGGCTCTGTTATGTTCTGGGGCTGCTTTGCCGCATCTGGTACAGGGTGTCTTGAATCTGTGCAGGGTACAATGAAATCTCAAGACTATCAAGGGATTCTTGAGAGAAATGTGCTGCCCAGTGTCAGAAAGCTTGGTCTCAGTTGCAGGTCATGAGTCTTGCAACAGGATAATGACCCAAAACACAGCTAAAAACACCCAAAAATGGCTAAGAGGAAAACATTGGACTACTCTGAAGTGGCCTTCTATGAGCCCTGACCTAAATCCTACTGAGCATCTTTGGAAGGAGCTGAAACATGCCGTCTGGAAAAGGCACCCTTCAAACCTGAGACACCTGGAGCAGTTTGCTCATGAGGAGTGGGCCAAATACCTGCTGAGGGGTGAAGAAGTCTCATTGACAAGCATGGCCCCTATCATACCAGATCAAACGTGGCATACTGATACTTGGAGCAAGTACCTACTGACCACTTTAGCAGCACCTGGGGGTACCAGAAGCTCTAAACAAGTGTCAATAGCAACAGCAAAATAAGGATTTGGGAAATATTTCATAAGCCCAACCCACATACTATACTATACTATATATTTGTTCTCATTTATTTGTTTATATACACATTGCAGCTGTCCAATGAAAACATGTATCTCAATATTTTGTCTGTTTGTAGTTTTCTCCATGGTTTGAACCCTGTAGCTGCTTCTGTACACTGTGTAAATAATTCTGGAAGAATCAACCAATAGAAATGCTCCAAATGAAATGCTCTCTGATACTGATAAATGAGTGTGTGAGGGGTGGGGGGGGGTCTCCCTAAAGTGAGTTTTTGCAGGGTGGGATGTCTGATGTCTTGTCTGATTAAATAGTAATTAATAGGACATTAATAAGGGAAGGCCACGGTACAGAAAGTCCTCACTGTAATCAAAGGGGGTCACCATTCAGAGCTCGGCAGGGCCTCCAAAATGTGACTTAATCACCGCTGCTGCAATTTTACTGTTCACCTCCATTCTTTCTCCATCTGCTTCGAGCCGTGGGCTCTTTCTTTATATACGAGAGCTATCAGGAGTGTGTCTAGCACTGATTTCTTAGGATTTCTCTTCCATTTAACTCTAAATGTAGCTTAATTGGGCGCACGGCTCTTCTGGAAACACAGTTCCTGTTCAGATAACTGGTTTTGAATTCTTTTGAATAGGAGAAGAGATGAAATCATCTGAGATCAGCAGGCCGAGCACATGCTGACGATCCTTTGGCGATGCAGGAGACCCACTAGGAAGTCGACACCCATGATGGATATTTTCCTCTGTAGTTCCAGTGAAACAGTTCAGTGGACTTTAGTAGCTCACGTAAACAGGTAGCATTATCGTATCATTTCTTTATTTATTTACAGAATCGCCAAGAAGACACTAACATGCTGTTCTCACTGTATTTAATGTCACTGTCACACAAGAACCTCATATGTGCAAAACAGCTTAGCAGCTTGACGTCGGAAGACAAAACGCTTCTTAACTTTCGATGGAAGAGTCAGCGGGTCATTTTGGAGCACCGTCCTCTTTGGAGTTGTCTGAGATCTGCAGCAGAATGTGTTTGTAGGTATGTAAGGATTATGCATGTCTGTGGTATCTGTACAGCTGAAATGAATAACACTGAGGATCTTGTGGGGACCATGCCTTGACGGGTCAGAGCAGTTGTGGGGGCACAAGAGGGAGGTAGACAATGTTAGGCAGTTGGTTTTATGACATGGTCGTACCATTTTACCTATGAAAGGAAGCTAAGTTGAAGGTAAACACAGAATACCTCCAAAATGAACTCTTCTTAGGATTTACTTCTTCTGTAATAGAAAAACACTTAATGAGTTAAATAATATAATACACATATTTTAATATATTAAAATATTTTATATATTTACTGTTTGTTTTTATTATTATTAGTATTATTATTATAAATATTATTATTAATTAATTAATATATTAATACCTAATTGATTAATTAATTAAGTATTTATTTTAAAAATTACATTACATTTAATTACATTAATTACAATAATTTTACATTTGTTTCTGCATATAGCTCCCCAACATGATTCACAGACTGGAAAAAAAAGAATTATATATATATATATATATATATATATATATATATATACATAATTTTTAAAGGTCATTTCTTTTTTATTGATTAATATTATATATATTATATATATATATATATATATATATATATATATATATATATATATATATATATAAATATATATATACATTTTTTTCAATTTAAAATACTCAAAATGACAATATACAGTGCAGGTAGAGGCAAAAAAAAAACATATGGACTTATATAAAGCCTCCACCCAAATATTATTACAATTTCGCAATTGTAATAAAAATTACAAATTTAAATGAATTTAATATATATTATATTAATTAATATATATAATTTGTTATATACATTAAAAATAATATATAGAAGGTTAATATATTAATGTATCTATAATGTATAGATTTGATTTTAGGTAATTTTAGAAATTTTGGAACAACTGGCATTATGTCAAAAAGTGAAAAATGGAGATACATGTAATTGGATTTACTGGTTGATTACCTACATAAACACACAGTCCATTAATGACAACTTAATTGATTATATGATAAACGATATTCCTCCCATTTTACATAGGACATACACAAATCAGCCATGACATTAGCACATCTGATGATTCAAGGCATGGACCCCACAGGACCTCTAAAGGTGTCCTGCTGTGGGATCTGGCACCAACACAAACATTAGCAGCAGGTCCTATAATAAGTTTCTAAAAGGTTCCAATAGGTCCTGTTTTTGTTTGTTTTGTTTGTTTGTTTGTTTTTTCAATTTAAAATGCTCAAAAAAAAACTAAATAACAGTATACAGTGCAGGTAGAGGCAAAAACAAACAAAAAACATGTAGATTTATATAAAGCCTCCACCCAAATATTATTACAATTTCGCAATATTCTACAATACTGAAAATACCAAAAAATCAACCAAATAGACGTCAAATAACCTAAATAATGCCAATATAACGAAACAAAAACCTGTAAATTTGTGTAAATATATGTATATTTTTATTTACAGGTTTTTGCTTCATCACCTATATATATAAACATACATTTTGTTTGTTTGTTTTTATTAATTTTATTTATTTATTTATTTTATAAGAATATAGAGACACTTGAACCACTTTGACCAGAACCAAACTGTGATGTTCTACACGACTGGATCAGAACATTTCTAAAACATCAGGCAGGTTCCAGGTCCTGTAGGGTTTTTCCGGTATGCAGTGGTCAGTACCTACCTACCACAAGAGTAGTCCACAAACATTTGGACATGTAGTGTATTTTCGGTTAATACATTAAAACAGCAGCTTCAGAATCATGCTGATGGTACACTGACTGTAGTAGGGAGAATGGCGGCTCTGTCATTGCCACTCCAGGCCCGGAATGCCCAGTGACTGAGCGAGAGGCCGGATAAAGGCAAACCTCAGGCTTATAGAGAGCTAAAAGAGATAAGTATGTGTGACAGATGAATGACAGATGCTGAGCTGACCTTCTTCCTGTTGGGCTAGCAGCTAATAACTCTGCTGGTATATTAGCTGCTTAGCTACTTCCGTGCTGCAAAGTCCAGCTCAGACTGCTTCTGTGTGTGGTCTCGCTGGTTGCTGCTTTCTATTGCCCATGGTGGTAAAATGACAAGCTGGGGTTATTAGCATAGCTAATGTTATATACTAGTTAGCTAGCTAGCATATACATGACACATTTTAAGAATACATTGTACACACACACACACACACACACAGTATTTTTTGGATTTTCTTGCCCATTGGCTCCCCCTACACTCCCCACCTGTAGGGGGAGCCAATGGGCAAGAAAATCCAAAAAATACTGTGTACTTGGCTTAAATGCCAATAACAAGTTTGCAATTTGAGTTTCACTATGATTAGAAATTCTGTGGTCAAGATTCAATTTATTTTTTTTTTTTTTACGTTTTTATTTTTATTTTTTCTTATTTGGTTCTGCCAATTAACCCACCCCTTCATAGCTCCCCCTAGCACTTGCAATGCTCCCGACATTAGGAGGGTAAAGACTTAGCAGATGTTTCCTCTAATACATGCAAAGCTCACTGACGCCTGTGCCAGCCAACACTGCTTTAAGAGCGGGAGATGAGGGGAGAGAGAGCGCCATCTACCTACCTGGAGACAAGAGGGGGAGGTCCTTATGTTATGCACACACCCACGCTTTTAATAATTTACTTATTCATATCAGAAGTTGTGATTTTTGGGCTTTATTTCATTAGCAGGCAGCTGGCCTTAACGGGTCTCCTAGAAAACCATTATGTGACTAAGATCTGTACATTTTTAATGTACAAAATATTTTTAAAAATAATAATAATTTCAGCGGTCTAATGCTCAACCACTATGGCCTGGGGGTCAAAAGTTCACAGAGTCTGCAGCCGGAGTCAGAGAGAGCACACATGGCTTATGTTATGTTTTAATTTAGATTATATTTTCATATTTTTCTATAAAAAAATCCACACAAAAATTGTTATAAATCATTATAAAACTTTCTTAAATTTCTTACATAATTTAAAACTGACAGCAGCTGTCAGACCAACAGAAATGGTCTAAAGTGACTTGAAAATTAGCCAAAGTTTGTTTCATTGATTTCCATTGAAATTTAAGAAGGCTTTTTGCTTCTCCTGTGAAGTTTCTGAAGGCTGTGAACTCGTTCGACTCATTTGAGACGCAATTGGCTCTGATCACACGCTCTCATGCCATTTCTAACGAGGTCTCATTCCTCTTAAAAACACTGAAGTGTCCTACAGCTCTGGATTTCCCTGACTCAGCACCTTCACGACTGGCAATGGTAGATTTCTGAAGGCGCCACAAAGAGCACTCGGAGATACGAGGGTTTAAAAGACTTCTATAGAAGCTGAAGTATCAACTGAAGCTTTTTACTCCAGTAAAAGTGTAAAAGTTCTGATTTCAGAACGACTTCAAGTAGAAAAGTAAAAGTAATGGAAGGAAAACAAAGGCTGAAAGCTTAGGCCGCGCCACAGGGGTCTATAGTGCACTACCCCCCCCCCCCACCCCCCCAAAACCCCATTTCTCTAAAAGTCATAATGAGGAGAATGATCTATTAAAATGTTGATGTTAAAAATGTTGGGCTGCACTAGGCTCCTGTTTCAGCTGCAGATCTGCCCATTGAAAATGAAGCATTTCAGTAATATCAGCTCTATTAAAGGAGCGTCTCTGTGCTCTACTGAGCATCAACATGAGCTTCATGGAGGAAAATATGAGGAGTCGTTGTCTAGAAGTTCTGTAAAGCTGCAGAAAGTCAGACTTCAGAGGCGTGTGATCAATAAGCTTTATTGGAATGTAAATATGGGGCTCAGTCGGGACGTTTCACTGCAGCTCTCTTGAGTCTCTGCCACGGACACAGTCTTCATACTAAACTACAGACGTCTGCTGTGAGCTGCTGGAGAGTGACGGGACGTGTGCAGGTGTGATGATCTCTTATAAACCAATAGGGAGTCAGAATGGTGTCTGTTTATACTTCTCATCCAATCAGGATCAGACTCTCACTTTCCGGATGGAGAGATTTATCTGGAGAGGGTTTTTATTGATGACGAGCCGGAATGAAAACTAAGGGAAATGAAATAGGAGAAACGAGGCTGTTTTTAAAATGTAAGGAGGAGAAAGTTCAGATAATTTGGGTGTGAATGTGAGGTTAAGAGATCTTAAGAGGACTAAGGAAGACGTCCAGCAGTGCAGAAAGCCAGTTTAAGCCCCTGATAATGATAAAGAATTGGATTACACGAGAGAGGGGCTCAGCAGGTGAGCTGGTCTTTGGTCATGAATGAGTTGCAGCAGGTGGATCTCACTAATGACGGAGAGGTAAAGTTTACAGTGGAAAAAGCTCTGAGGGATGTGGGTGTGGACTGTTGCTGTGGACCAGCATTGCTACCTGAAGCCATTCTCACTCCTTCTAAGGCCCATAAATAAAGCAAATACGGTGCTGTAACATGCAGCACCATGAGGCTTTGGGCTAAATGCTCATTAAAGCCTTGTTCACAAGCAACCCTCACAACTGCTATTGTCCTACTGTGTGTGTACAGTGCTCCTTAGTGCATACCAGAACACTGTTCTCCCAGAATACATAGATCAGCCATAACATTAGCACCACCGGCCTAGTACTGAGTAGCCATTCGAAGCATGAACTCCACAAGACCTCTGAAGGTGGTGTCAAGACTAGCATTAGCAGCAGACCCTTTAATAAGTCCTGGAAGTGGTGAGGTGGGCGGGGCCTCCATGAGCATCAGTGAGCCTTGGGCGCCCATGACCCTGTCGCTGGTTCAGTGGTCAGCCTTTCTTAGAGCACTTTTGGTAGGTAGGTCCTGACCACTGCATCCCGGGAACACCCCCACAAGACCTGCCTGAGGTTCTGGAGATGTTCTGACCCAGTTTGGTTTGGGTCAGAGCGCTCAGATTCCTACGCTTGTCCGTTTCTCCTGCTTCAACACCTCCTTCATCACCTTCAAGAACTGACTGTTCTTCACTTGCGGCCTAATGTGTAGAGCCACCCCTTGAGAGGAGCTACTGTAGATGAAGATAGCCAGTGTTTTTCACTTTGCCTGTTCGTGGTCATGAAGATGAGCCGTCCAGCCACTGCCTTGATGCTTATTTGTTGGGTCTGCAACCAACCTGGGCCTTTTTTTAAACGATGACCGCAAACAGGCCGTAGCCCCACCAAGCTAATTAAGGTCTGAGACCTTGGTAGAAGTTATCCAAGAGGTCAAATCTCTTGGGGTTGGGGGCGGCGGGGGGTGTACCAGACATTTAGACCAGACTGTAGCTGGCCACGCTAAGCGTCTGACCCACCACTGGTCAAATAAGGTTGTGTACAGTCGATTCCTGTGTGACTGCCCACCTGCTGACATTACAAGGGGGTCTCTCTGTCCTTCAGCGTAGCTTCAGTTTCTGCTCAGACAAATAAGAAGATCTCAGCCTGGATGTTTGCATGCAGTCGACTGTAACTCAGGCTCTGACAGTGAAAGATGAAAACGCTCGACATGAAGAGCACCCTCTCAGCATTTTCTGCTGCCGTCAGCCTTATTTTTTTGAGTTGGGGGACGGGGGGGACCAAGCAGCTGATAAAAAATGCGAGCCAGACTGCTCCAGCTGCCAAAGCCTCGAGACACGAGTAAACACGCTCAGCCTGTGACATGAAAGACTGCCCTGGGGTAATGAGTCATTCACCAGCCCCTTCGCTCCTTTGCACCCCCCCTCCCCTTCTATGCATCACTGACCACAAGAAAGAGGGAGGAAGGAGTGAGGGGGTTGTTTTTTGGGAGGGTCTGGGGTACAGCTGACTGTAACAGATCTGTGCTGATTTGGAACGCTGTGTTTTCCGACAGTCTGTAGTACTTCAAGAAACAGGAGCTTCAGGATCATGCTGATGCTCCTCTGCTGCTGCTACTGCACTATATGGAGCTTTGGTGGTGGAGCTGCAGGTGGAGAACCTCTCTCCAGAACTGCTGCTGTGTAACGCTGCATAACCCATAGAGTCATATTAGTGTAGAATCCTGTAGTATTACTCCACCACCTCAGCCCACATGCTGCTCCACCTTCAGATCAAGCTTCTGGAGCTTCTCTCAGCTTGTCCAGAAATGTATGTGTACAGCTGTCTGTTCATCGGGGAGGGGAGGGGGGCTTAAAGCCTGATTTGTATGTACAGCGGTGGTGTAAAAGTGAATTACACTCCCCAACTGTAGGGGGAGCCCTGTACCACAGTTAAAGAGCCACTGGAACATGGGGAGTAAGCTGGAATTGAGGTACTATGCAGTGGGCCACTTGGGGTTCTTTGAGCAATGCCACTGGAGAACCAAATGGACCATATTTGTATTTGCATAATGATCCAAACTGCAAATACACTATATGTCCAAATAATTGTGGACACCCCTTCTAATGAATGCATTCAGCTACTTTCGGTGGCCCCCACTGCTGATACACAAAACAGCTCATACACTGTTAATAGTAAAAAATCCTTGAGGAACTTTCTGAGGTTCTTCTGTGTTCCCCGGAGGTTCCTCAAAGCATTTTAGGAGGTTCCTCCACAGTTACAAACTGCATGCAAGCAAATCCTCACAGCAGTGCTCCTCCTCCAAAATCCAAAATCTAGAAGAAAGCATGGATACGCTTCCTTTAATAGCCTTAATTTCAGAAGAAACAAGAAATAAGCAGGTGTCCCAATACTTTTGTCCTTATAATGGATATCATGTATCATATATATCGTATTACGTTACTGGAAGACTGTTCACTAGTATCACAGCGGCAGCTGATTATTAAGGGTATGGTGTTCCACTATTAAGATCAGTACACAGTGCACTGTACCAGCAATTACTTGGTCATGCAAGGCTTGGTCATGCTTCTTTGGCCTAACGATCTCTTAGGCAGGCCCACGTCCCAAGAAGAACAAAGAAAGGCTGTTGATTTAAACCCCGGCACCACATTCATTACCCTGTCCGCAGAGCAGTAATTATGAGCATAAGAGCAGCAGTGAGTCAGGCCCACTGACCTCCAGCTGCATCCCCCTCCACCCCTCCACAAGCCTCGAGATGCTTCCTGGGTCTCGGGTTTACGCTGCACTTCAGCTGTTTACGAGCGAGGCTGGAATTTACCACAGGTCAAAGAGAGCCGTGGAGGCGTCCACCCACCTGGATGGACCGCAGAGTGGCCTAATGTACCTTAACGCCCTTCTGGATGGTGGATATACCTCATGGTGTTACTTATAGAGCCTGTAGAGAGTGATTGAAGAACACACATTATATGTCCAAATATTTATGGACACCCCTTCTAATGAAGGCACGTGAATATTAGAGCCATTGCTGTAAAGGCACACACAGCTTGTCTAGTCCCTGTAGAGCTCTCTGGAGCTCTAGCCTATTGGCACCATGCTGCCTAATAATGCCAGGCGTGGGCTAGTAGAGGGGCATATAAAGCCCCCCTGGCATTGAGCTGTGGAGCAGTGGAGGAACTGTGTTCTCTGGAGTGATGGATGGTCAAGCTCCATCCAGTATATTTAGGATGATTTAGGCAGTTAGGGATGGATGAGGTGGGGTGGTGGTGGCCGATTGCAATCAAATCCTCACAGCAATGCGAATCCAAGACCTAGCAGAAAGCCTAGCTTACCTCCCTGGACAGTAGAGACAGTTACTCCAACAGAAGCAGGATCAGAATCTATTTACTAACCTTGATTTCAAATGGAACAATGAATGAGCAGGTGTCCAAATACTTTTGTCAATACAGTTGCTGCAAAGACCAGGCAAAGATTAGCCACTTAGTTGCAGCAATTTCCACCCTCCGCTTAGACAGAGAAGATACAGATCCAGTGCGGAGACACAGTTCAGTCTAAATGAAACAGAACCATCTATAAAGCCGGATCTGCCCTGAATCACGCTTACTCACTGGGCTCCGTCCGGGCCTGCTGAGTGAATCACACCAATTTCAGCTGGGTTTGAGACCCCCAAGTGCTGAGCTCTGCCACACACTACGCGGAAGCTGCAGGCCCATCTGTAACTAACCATCGAGTGACCCTAGAGCCTAACTGTGATAAGGTTTTGATACACTTACAGTATTTGGGAATATTGGTGAGCGCCACACATGCACAAGGCCACCTACAAGGCGGCCACCTTGCTGGTGTCCTGAACCCCCACGCCCCCCCTCCCAATCCTCCAGCCCTTCATCAGTGGTCAGTTTTGGACTGTAGAGCCACCCTTGGTGGGTTCCAGGTGGTGGGGTATGGGCTCTGAGTGGGTCTGTATATGTGTTTATACTGGGACCCAGTTGGGCTTCTGAAATGGGTGCCATCATTACAGCCCCCCTTAATCTCTCAGGGGTCCCATCTCGGCCCCCTATGCGGTGGACAACCCAGATGGGGCTCATGTTTAATCCATCCTGGTCCCATCACTGACCCTGGTGACCCTACACATCACCTTCCCCTCCTTCTAGCACAGGGGAAATGCTATGTGAAGGACAGTGGGCTCTCCAGAAGCAGAAGATGTCCAAAAGTTTGTAGACACCTTCCTGTACTTTAAGTGTTTCTTCTGAACTCAATGGTATCAATAGGGGAGTTTGTCCTCATTTTGCTGCAGGAGGGCTTTAGACTAAATGTTGGAACGGTGTTGGACATTGCTGTGAGGATTTGCTTGCATTCAGCCGCACGTGCGGATCAGTGAGGTCAGGTGAGGTCGGACGTGAAGTTACTGGAGAACCATGTTGTGGGCATGGTAACCTTTGTTGAGGGTGTCTGGATACTTTTGGACACATAATGTAGGTAAAGCTACGGCTAATGTGTAATGTAATGTAACAGCGCACTGTTATATATGTATATATTGAGAATACAATTATGTTATATACTATGTATATACGCCAAACGGACAAAAGTATTGGGACACCTGCTCATTCATTGTTTCTTTGAAATCAAGGGCCTTAAAAAAGAGTTGATCCTGCTTTTGTTCAAGTAACTGTCTCTACTGTCCAGAGAAGAAGGTATTCTACTAGATTTTGGTGGAACAAAGCTGTGAGGATTTGATTGCATTCAGCAACAAGAACCCAAAAATATTGGATGGAGCACCAGAGAACACACCTTATCCCACCCCCCTCCTCTATCCCAGCCATAGAGTCCTATTCTATTGGCAGTACCTCACTATAAGTACTAGACAAGCTGTGTGTGTGTGTGTTCATTTGCTTCAACTTAAAGCAGCTGAATGCATTCATTAGAAGGGGTGTCCACAAATCTTCGGCACAAGGCCACATGAGAAAGGTGTACCTAGAGAAGGAGAATGCTCTAAATGGTTCAAACCGAGCCGCTCTGTCTGTGTCTCCAAATCGCACGCCACAAAAGACACATCGTGACATCTACGATTTGAGATTAGAAATTTTTTTTCTTCGTAAAATGAAAGAAAAACAGGCCTGTATCAACAAAACATCAAACGCTCGTGCTATCAGAGAGCAGGCTCCTGCCTGAACACCCCCCACAGAAAACACCAGGCTTTCACTAGCGCAGGGAATCGTAATTGTTCTGAGCCTTGTTAGCAATATTTACAAGCCATTTATGCTCAGTATGGAGCTCTATAAATGACTGCTCTATCACGCTATCTTCTATCTACAGCCCCCTTCATCTCGGCCCTGACACCAGGCTTTGTCATGCTTTAGGTTTAATCGCTCTGTAATGATGGAATTAAACCAATCCAGGGTTATGATGTTTTGCAGCGGTGTCTCCAACCACATTTAACAATACCACAAACTATCTTTGTCTTCATTTAATGAGGGGTAATTACACTTCAGCACCTGGGGGATGCTAATAGTGCTAAATTGCTCCAAAGGCATGGAACAGATTTCTTCAGATACGTCGTTTTCATACATATTTGGTCATACAGGCCTAAATATGCAGCAGCAGCAATACTCCTGACCACTTTACTTAAGTAGAAATGTAGGTTCTCTGAACTTTACTGGAGTCATTCTTAACTTTTCAGTTGACTTTTTACTTCTACTTCTTACATTTTAAAAACAGCCTCATTCCTCCTATTTAATTTCCCTTAGTTTTCATTCCGGCTCGTCATCAATAAAAACCCTCTCCAGATAAATCTCTCCATCCGGAAAGTGTGAGTCTGATCCTGATTGGATGAGAAGTATAAACAGACACCATTCTGACTCCCTATTGGTTTATAGCCCAACATTTTTAACATCTACATTTTAATAGATCATTCTCCTCATTATGACTTTTAGAGAAATGGGGTTTTGGGGAGGGGAGGGAGGGGGGGGTAGTGCACTATAGACCCCTGTGGCGTGGCCTAAGCTTTCGACCTTTGTTTTCCTTCCATTACTTTTACTTTTCTACTTGAAGTCGTTCTGAAACCAGTACTTTTACACTTTTACTGGAGTAAAAAGCTTCAGTTGATACTTCAGCTTCTATAGAAGTCTTTTAAACCCTTGTATCTCCACTCACTTCTACCTGAAGAATGAATGGGAACACGTTAAGATGTAGATGGCGCTCTGTTGGCAATGTTGGCTGGCACAGGCATCTGTTAGCTGGTGTAGTGGAGCTGGGCAGTTCGAAAACAGGCGGTTGGACACCCTACAGCCTTATGCACCTACTGGGCAGGAAACCCACGCAGTGACAGGAAGCCCATGGGAACACCACCCAAGACCCCAGCAGTAACAGTGGGTCCAGGGCCTGCCTGAAATCTTTGGGTGTGGGATGGTGGGAATACCCCCTCGAAATTACCACCACCAGTCCATCACACACTCTCAAAACTAAAGGTGCTACAAAGACTTCCATTCACACCTACCAGCAATGTAGTCAAGGGAGTTGAAGTTTCTAACATTGGAGCACCACCCAGTGGTAGAACGTGGCTGAAGGACCCAGAATGAGGAGAATATTCTATTAAAATGTTGATGTTAAAAATTTTGGGCTGCACTAGGCTCCTGTTTCAGCTGCAGATCTGCCGATTGAAAATGAAGCATTTCAGTAATATCAGCTCTATTAAAGGAGCGTCTCTGTGCTCTACTGAGCATTAACATGAGCTTCATGGAGGAAAATATGAGGAGTCGTTGTCTAGAAGTTCTGTAAAGCTGCAGAAAGTCAGACTTCAGAGGCGTGTGATCAATAAGCTTTATTGGAATGTAAATGTGGGGCTCAGTCGGGACGTTTCACTGCAGCTCTCTTGAGTCTCTGCCACGGACACAGTCTTCATACTAGACTACAGACGTCTGCTGTGAGCTGCTGGAGAGTGACGGGACGTGTGCAGGTGTGATGATCACTTATAAACCAATAGGGAGTCAGAATGGAGTCTGTTTATACTTCTCATCCAATCAGGATCAGACTCTCTCTTTCCGGATGGAGAGATTTATCTGGAGAGGGTTTTTATTGATGACGAGCCGGAATGAAAACTAAGGGAAATGAAATAGGAGGAACGAGGCTGTTTTTAAAAATGTAAGGAGGAGAAAGTTCAGATAATTGTGGGAAAATGTGAGAAGTAGAAGTAAAAAGTCTGAAAAATAAATAATGACTCCAGTAAAGTTCAGAGAACCAACATTTCTACTTAAGTACTTCGCTACTTCACACCTCTGCCACTCAGGCCTTAGAATGATTAGTGAAGTCCCTTACACTGGAGTGTCATCCACTTGTGCTACAAGGGGTTCTTTGAGCAAAGCCAATGAACGTAGGTCTTCAAATCTTGACCTTGAGTCTAGTTGATGTTTCCGGACATCAGCAGCATCTCTTCAGCATTGTCAATGTTTGAGGAACCTTTTAAAGGCATAAAGAATTGAATGTAAAGGTCCTTTACCACTTCATACCCACATCTCCCTCACGAAATGGTTCTTCATCGATCCAAAACTGATTCAAGGTCCAGATTTGATGAACTAGGCCTTAGAAGTACCAGTTTTTGATCGATGAAGAATCATCTTGTGAGGGAGATGTGGGTATGAAGTGGTAAAGGACCTTTACATTCAATTCTTTATATCTTCAAAGGGTTCTTCAAACATACACCTCAAGCAAAAAAGGTTCTTTATGGAACCAGTGGTGGTTCTACTATGGCATCACGCAAAGAACTCCTTGTAGCAGCTTAATTTTGAAGACTGCAAAACAAGATGTACTGAGAAAAGCAGAAACGAGGGGATGGACAAGACAACGTCTTCAAAAAGAACAAAGACAATGGATGATAGGATGTTATTTTTGCCCCCCCCCCCAAAAGGGGGCCCCGGGTGGTGCAGTTCGAGCACAGCTGGCCCTGCTCTCTCCAGGCTGGGCAGATGGCTCATCTCTCCATCCCTCAGTGCTCAGTGCTCCAATGCTGTCACTATAGAGAGCATCCTGAGCAGATGCATCGCTGCCTGGTTTGGGAACTGCACTGCCTGCGACACTCGCAAGACCCTCCAGCGAATAGTGAGGACCGCTGGAAGGAGCATTGTAGTCTCCCTCCCATCCATCATGGACAATTACACCGCCCGCAGCATCCGCAAAGCAAACAGGATTGTGGATGACCCCCACCCACCTTTCACACAAACTGTTCACTGAAGGTATCGCAGCTTCCGGCCCAGCAGAACACGACAAGGCTCTGCAACAGCTTCTTCCCACAAGCCATCAAGCTTCTCAACTCCAAAGGCTAAATTGATGGACACACACACACACTCAAACTCATTCACCCAGTGTGAATCTCAGACAATGTGAAATACTTCCCACTACAGTCTCAGTCTGTCTAATTTATTTACACTTTCTAGTCTGCACTCGGTGTCTCGTCTATACTGTCTGCACTGTGTTGTACTGCATCATGGACTTACAAAAGTGCTTTGCTATTTACCCAAGAAAAACCTCCATACCATAATACTCTGCTATTCTATTCTATTCTATTATAAGTCCTCTCAGAAGAGGAGGGTCTTCAGTCTGGGTTTGAGGACAGTGAGTGTTGGACTCTGTTGCTCTGCTGTTCAGACACCCAGGGGAAGTTCGTTCCTCCACTTCGGTGCAGGACAGTAAAAAGTCTGGACGCTCGTCTTCCGTGGATCTTAAAGGATGGCGGGTCGAGCCGAGCCGTACTTGAAGCTGGAAGGGCTCTCTGTGCAGATCGGGCTTTGGACCATCGCCATCAAGTACGGAGGGGCTGGCTGGTCCAGTCTCGGCTTTGTAGGCCAGAGTCAGGGGTCTGAATCTGATGACCTGGGCAGCAGCTACAGGAAGCTACAGTGAAGAGAGAACACAGCAGTGGACTGAACATGGCTGAATTCAGGAACGTTGAAGACGACCCGACCCGTGCCACTGCATTCTGGATGAGCTGCAGGGGCCTGATGGTGCGTAAAGGGAGACCAGCCAGAAGAGAGCTGCAGTAGTACTGAACATCTGAGCACCTGAGCGACTCTGTAGAGAGGATGCATGTGATATGGGGAGCATATGCATGTGTGGGTAATTGGAGGTATAAACAATACAATATTACCCTAAAGATATTCAGGGCCCCTCGGATGAAGGTTCCGAAACCCAGAGTACAGCTAAGCCCAGCCTAACTAGGGGTTGCACCCCTCCTATAGCAGGCTAGGGTTGGATTTCCCTGGTGGGCAAACACTCACACTACACCTCCTAAGCTTGACTGTTGTTAAATGCTAAAGCACGGTAGTTGAACTAGGAGGGCCGTGATTCCAGTCATGATACATGTGTTTTTGTCTGTCTCAGCTATTGCTGATATGGACAAACTGAATAAACCAGTAAAGAAGATTATATCCTTTTAAATATCCTTTAAAACACCAGTTTGGCTAGACGAGGGCAATCAACCAGCACATGGGTGTGTATGGGTGTGTATAGGTGTGAATAGGTGGGCGGAGGTGTGTATTCCCTAAATCTAAACAATGAATATGGTCACTGTCACTGAAATATCTCCAAAACAGCAACTTTACAGGAGAAGCAAAAAAACGTCTTAACTTTCAATGGAAGTCAATGGAAAAAGTTTTTACTCCAGGTCATTTTGGAGCATTTCTATTGGTCCGTTCATCATACAATTCTTACACAGTATAAAGAGCAGCGGCCAGATTCACGTTATGGCAAAAAGTGAAAAACACAAAAATGGAGATGCAGATTTTGCAAGACAGTCATGATATACACTATCTGGACAAAAGTATTGGGACGCCTGCTCATTCGTTGTTTCTTTCAAATTCAAAGGTGTTAAAAAGAGCTGATTCTGCTTTTGTTGAAATAACTGTCTCTACTGTCCAGGGAAGAAGGCTTTCTACTAGATTTTGGAGCAGCATTGCTGTGAGGATTTGATTGCATTCAGCGAAAAGAGAGTCAGTGAGGCCAGGATTTTGGAAGATCACCACCAAAACTCATCCAGAAGTACTGGATGGAGCTCCACCATCCATCATTTCAGAGAGCACAGTTCTTCCACTGCTCTACAGCTCAATGCTGGGGGTCTTTATACCCCTCTATATCCCACGCCTGGCTTTAGACAGCATGGTGCTGATAGCTTCATTATGTTTATCTGCTCTAAAGAGTCCTATTCTATTGGCAGTACTTCTTCTCTAAAGGGACTAGACAAGTTACATAGTGTGCATTTGCACATCTGTGTCAGCAATGGGTGCATCTTAAAGTTGCTAAATGCAAGGTGTCCACAAACATTGGGACATAAGATAATCCTTTATTAGTCCCGCAGTGGGGAAATTCTCAATATGGTGGATACAGGGCTCAGAGCAGGCTCGGATACACTTTCATGAACTATGCAAATATGAAATATGCAAATTGAATTTGGGTGATGAATGTGCTGCACTGAATTTACCTCTTTACTTATCATTCAGGAGTACAGCATTACAAGCTGAGACGGTTGAGGTCAGAGGTTTATATACACTTATCATCATCATCAGCATCATCATCATCAACCAATCGAGGCATGGACTCCACAGGACCAGACTAACACTAGCAGCAGATCCTTTAATAAGTCCTGTAAGTGGTGAGGTGGGCGGTGAGCCATGGGCGCCCTTCACCCTGTCACTGGTTGACCTGTTGTCCATCCTTAAAGCGCTCTTGATAGGTCGTTACTGACCACTGCACACTGGGAACACCCTACAAGACTCAATAACTGCAGAGCTCCAGACCTGCTGCTGCTGTTAGAGCTGCAGAGCAAAGGGGGACCGGCTCCATATTAATACAGCCTAGGGGTTTAGAATGAGAGGTCATAAAAAAAAGCTCATGTAGGTGGAATATGTAGGTGTCCAAATACTTTTGTCCATATTTTGTATATGGTAAAAATAAGTAAATTTAAGGAATTTGTGTATGTAGGAATAGAAGCGTGTGTAGACAGGATCTGGCCTGCAGATGTCGCCCTAGTCTGATGTTTCCAGCGTGCAAATAATAAGGAATAGACCATCAAATAATGGATCACAGTCACAGTCTCACAAGAACCTCTAGCACAACAGCATTCAGCAAAGATCCCATTTTCTCAAAGCAGCTCACAGCAGGTCACCTGAGATCAGTACAGTTTATTAAACTCCATTAAACGTTTTATTCAGCTCCATTTTACATGTAAAATCTGAAACAGGAAGGGTCCTAGGTGAGGTCCCTGTGGGACACCATTATTACATTTCTGTGTTTACTTATTTACTTATTCTTATGCGCTTATTTAAGCAATTCGACTGGTGCCTCCAGACCTCTGTAAAAACAAGGATGCTCACTCCGTCATTGATGCAAAGCAGTGAGTGAGTAAGCGAGCGAGTGAGGGAGGAAGTGAGTAAATGAGTGAATACACAAGTGAATAAGTGAGTAAATGAGTGAGTGAGCAAGCGATTTAATGAGCGAGCGAGCGAGCGAGGGAGTGAGCAAGTAAGTGAATGAGCAAGCTAGTGAATGAGCAGAATAAGTAAGTGAAGGAGTAAGCAAGCGAGTGAGTGAGTCAATGAGTGAGTGAGTCAATGAGTAAGTATCTGAGTGAATCAGTAAGTGAGCAAGTGATTTAATGAGTGAACGAGTAAGTGAGCAAGTAAATGACTGAGCAAGCAAATGACTGAGTGAGCAAGTAAATGAGTGAGCAAGTAAATGAGTGAGCAAGCAAGTGAATGAGTGGAGTAAGTGAAGGAGTAAGCAAACGAGTGAGCAAGTAAATGAGTGAGCGAGTGAATGAATAAGTGAGTGAGTGAATGAGTGAGCGAGTGAATGAGTAAGTATATACGTGAAGAAGTGAGTGAATAAGTGAGTGAGAAAGTAAATGAGTGAGCGAGTAAACAAGTGAGCATGTGCATGGGGGAGTAAGAGAGCAAGGGAATGAGTGCATGAATAAGTAAGTGAGTGAGTCAGTCAGTAATGGAGTAGGCAAGTGAAGAAGTGAGTGAACGAGCAAATGAGTGAGCGAGCAAGTGATGAGTGAGTGAGGGAACAAGGTGCAAAGGTGCACGTATTTGTCACTGTACAGCGAAATGTGTCTTCTGCATTTAACCCATCTGGTAGTGAACACACACACACACACACACACACACACACACCCCCAGAGGGCAGCCAACTCCAGCGCCCGGGGAGCAGAGAGGGTAAAGGGCCTTGCTCAAGGGCCCAACAGTGGCAGCTTGCCGAGCCTGGGAATCGAACCCACAACCCTGTTATCGACAGCCCGGAGCTCTAACCGCTGAGCCACCACTGCCCCCAGCATGAGGGTGAGTAAACAAGTGAATGAATAAGTGCTTATGAGTGAGTGGAGGATTGAGTGAGCAAGCCAGCGAGTGAATAAGGGAGCAACCGAAGAACATGAGGAGTGAGTGAGTGAGTGAAGGAGTGAGTTCTTACTTGTTCCTTAAGTAATTAAGGGAGCAAGTGAGTGAGTGAGTAAGTGAGTGAGTGAGTGAGTAAGTGAGTGAGTGAGTGAGTTTACGCAACAACTGTCAATCAAACAAACGGCAGATCCACAATCCTGTGCGTAATTACGCAAATCGGCGCAGCAGTGATGCAAGCCGAGCCAGAGCTCCAGAAACCCACCACTGCCTTACCTCTGCCTTACCTCTGCCTTACCACTGCCTTACCACTGCCTCTACCTTCCTCTACCTGTCCTCCTGTGGACAGACACGCACGCGCCCACACGCTTAAACCACCGTAATGACGCAACGTGACGCGCGTCACAAAACTCGCCCGGGCCACACCTTTTCTTTTTACCTGTCCAGTCACGTGATCACCTCACCCGCCTGAATGAAGTTTGTTTTTGGGGTTTTTTTGTTGGTCTTGCTGATTTTCTTTCTTTGGCCAAAAGTGAAACTGGTGAAGAATCAGGAACTGAGCTGAGAGAAAGGTCCTGGGTGGAAACGCAGCGCCCGCCTTCATCCGCACGCGCGTCCTGTCCGGCCAGTTTTTCGGGTTTCAGGAGGCTAGGTGGTCACAAACAGACAGGTAGAGAGAGAGAGAGAGAGAGAGAGACACACACACACACACACACACCGCAGCGACCGAGAGGACAGGATGAACCACTAACTGGACCTATACTTTGTCCACGGACGTTAAAGCAGATCGTGGGAAACAGGTACTGTGGAATCGTCTGTTGTTGTTATGGTTGTTGTTGTTGTTGTTGTTGTTGTTTACATTCGCGTGCGCTTGGCGCCGTGTAAAGCCATCAGGGTGAGAGTCAGGTAGTCTAGCGTAGTACCTGAGCTGCTACCGCAGTGTCCAGTGGGCTCACCCAGCTGAGCAGATCCACAAACCCACAGTGAGGTCAGAAACTAGCTTCAGCTCAGTGGAAGAATGAAGAGGGGCCTGAGTTGCCATTATCTAGAACCACAGTGGTTATCTAGAACTCTCCTCCTCCTCCTGAGCACCAGAAGAAGCCAACATCCACCAGCGCAGGAGCTGAGGTTGTCACCTTGCCCTGCTCCTCTGAGGTGGTTTGGTCTTACATCATATGAAAATGCTCCACACTGAGGTGAGGGGGAATATCCAGAAAGCAGTCCTGGAGCGGAACCGGCTCCGGTTAGGGAGAACCTGTGAGGGGCTGGAGTGGAATATACTGCGAAGGTGCTGTAATGTGGGTTAATGTGGGCCTACGCCAGCGTTAGTGGTTTATTCTAATGATATATAGACTTTTACAGGTAGACACTCTCACTGACCACTGACTTTATGTTTATTTGGGTTTATTCTAATGTTATATAGACTTTTACAGGTAGACACTCTCACTGACCACTGACCTTATGTTTATTTGGGTTTATTCTAACATTATATAGAGTTTTACAGGTAGACACTCTCACTGACCAATGACTTTATGTTTATTTGGGTTTATTCTAATGTTATATATAGGTTTACAGGTAGGGTAGACACTCTGACTGCCCCCTGACTTTATGTTTATTTTGGTTTCTTTTAAGGTTATGTAGATTTTTACAGGTAGACACTCTCACTGACCACTGACTTTGTTTACTTGGGTTTATTCTAATGTTATATAGAGTTTTACAGGTAGACACTCACTGACCACTGACTTTGTTTACTTGGGTTTATTCTAATGTTATATAGAGCTTTACAGGTAGACACTCTCACTGACCACTAACTTTGTTTACTTGGGTTTATTCTAATGTTATATAGAGTTTTACAGGTAGACACTGGCTGACCACCGATGTTTTTATTGGCTTTACTCGAATGTTAGACTAAGACTTTTACACAGTACTGCACATGAATAGAAGTAAAGTATTACCAACAAGTTTCAAACTGATAAAAGCCTCATTTCAGTTCGTGACTCGAGGCTCGTGACTCGAGGCTCGTGGCTTGTGGCGAGTGTAAGTACGGCTGTTGTTATTCCAATGCCTAATTAATCACAGTCTCATTTTAATGACGTAATGCTCATTAGTCACACATCAAATATATGGAGAGGGTTATGAAACCTGTCCTTGCATGGCCTGAGTGGGTGTTACAAGTCTCTGCTGACCTCTGTGGGGAGCCTTTGTCCATCTATAATAACTAGCGCTAGCTTGGATATCGTCACGGTCAGGCAAAAACCTTGAATATCCAAAACGGCAATTTTACAGGAGAAAGGAAAAACCTTCTCGACTTTCAATGGAAGTCAATGTAAAAAGATTTTATTCCAACTCAATTTGGAGCATTTCGATTGGTCCGTTCATCACAAAATTCTGGAGTAATGTAAAGAATACCTGCCGGATTCAGATTATGTCAAAAAGTGAAAAGCGCTAAAATTTGAGGTATTTTAGCTACGTTTGCCCTCCTGTAGGACAACAGATACCAATCACCAGGCCCGACCCGGAGTTTCCCAACCCTGTGTTTCCCAACTGTGTTTTCCAGCCCCTGAGTCAACCCTAAGTAGCTAATTATAAAGTGCTTATGGAGCTGCACCAGGTGTATTGAAGCAGGTAGAACACGAAACCCACACAGAGCAGATGGGCTGCAGGAATGGTGGGGGTGGGATGGGGCGGGGGGTGGGCAATACTGGCCTATAGGCCTCATTAAAAACCAAGAAAGAAAGAAGCCAGTGTCTCTGAATGGTGGCTTGCAGCATTTGGCCTGTGGAACTGTAAGCTTAGGGAATGGCTGTTACCCTGCTCTAATGTTATATAGAGTTTTACAGGTAGACACTCTCACTGACCACTGACTTTATGTTTATTTGGGTTTATTCTAATGTTATATAGACTTTTACAGGTAGGGTAGACACACCCACTGTCCACTATGTTTATTTGGGTTCATTCTATTGTTATTTAGACTTTTACAGGTAGACACTCTCACTGACCACTGACTTGATGTTTAATTGGGTTTATTCTAATGCTATATAGAGTTTTACAGGTAGGGTAGACACACCCACTGTCCACTATGTTTATTTGGGTTCATTCTATTGTTATTTAGACTTTTACAGGTAGACACTCTCACTGACCACTGACTTGATGTTTAATTGGGTTTATTCTAATGCTATATAGAGTTTTACAGGTAGGGTAGACACACCCACTGTCCACTATGTTTATTTGGGTTCATTCTATTGTTATTTAGACTTTTACAGGTAGACACTCTCACTGACCACTGACTTTATGTTTAATTGGGTTTATTCTAATGCTATATAGACTTTTACAGGTAGACACTCTCACTGACCACTGACTTTATGTTTAATTGGGTTTATTCTAATGCTATATAGACTTTTACAGGTAGACACTCTCACTGAACACTGACTTTATGTTTAATTGGGTTTATTCTAATGCTATATAGAGTTTTACAGGTAGACACTCTCACTGCCCACTATGTTTATTTGGGTTTATTCTAGTGTTAGAGTTTTACAGGTAGGCTACAGAAACCCAGGGTGTTAATTAGCTACACAATAGTGTGTGTGTGAGTGTGTGTGTTTAGGATGGCTTTGTGTGAAATATGTGTTAAAAGTTGCTCCAAATGTGTTGTGTTTGGCCGGGGAAAGGCGTGTTTGAGTAATACTGGGTGTTGATTTTATCACACCTGCTTTGAGAACACATAAGGAAATGCGCTGCTCTGCATGGGGCGTGCGCTCGCTGACGAGTGGGCCAGTAGAAATGGCCCGAAACTCAATTTTAACTCGTTTCTCGTCACGTTTAACAGCTGTAGGTTTATGTTGAAGTTTAGGATGTAACTTAAGTTTGGGAGAAGGTCCACACCTTTAACCCCTCATTCTCCAGGCCTTCATTCCCTTTATATACCCAGACTCCTGGCCAGCACCCTTTTGAGTCTGCCCTCCACCCCGTATCACCGCAGGGTGTGGTCTGCACTAGCCAAAAAATGATTAAAATAATATTCTCTTTTAAAATGTGATCACTTTATTTAATTATTTTTTATTTATTTATTTATTATTATTATTATTTATAAATAATAAATTATTTATTTATTATTTACTTTTTACCCCTGAACTGAACAGAGCTCAAACTGCAGGTACTTGCCTTGCATCTGTTGTTTTATTTCTGGAGTCAAAACAGCAGGATTTACTGCAGTTGTATGTAAATTCTAAGGAAATCCATTGACTAGTGGGTATCGAACTCACAACCCTGTCATCAATAGCCCAGAGCTCTAACCACTGAGCCACCGCTGCCCCTCGCTGCCCCTCACTCATTGACCCTAGGTCACTAGTGTGTGTGTGTGTGTGTGTGTTCACTACCACAGATGGGTCAATTCAATGGGACATTTCGCTGTACACAATTGCACCTTTACCTGTACCCTTATTTTTATTTTTATTAGTATTTTTTTAAGGTTGCATTTTGGCTGCCCCCCGTCTCCGCTTCTCCACGTTTAAAGGGCCGGCGATTGGTGCTAATGTCACCAGCTATCGGTCACTGCAGGTTCAACCAGTTTCTGGCGCTTAATCGTGATTCAGATAGATAGGAATACTGTTTCAGGGTCTGGCTGTTCAGTCTTCTCGTAAGCCCTCATTAGATCAGAGGGTCAGAATGATAAATAAAGGTACAGGAAGATCTCTGGCTTGTTTGATAATCGGACCTTTGTTGGTGTAAAAAGGCTGGTGTAGAGTTCACTTCTCAAGGTCGTACTCTGTGTTCACTGGGTGAGGTTAAACAACGGGGACTTTTCTTTTATCTTATCATTTAAGAAAAAAAACGTATTGTAAAAATGTATCCGACAGACTACGGCACCGTCACTGCGATCAGGGGGTCGCTGGTTCGTATCCCGATCAGGCTGCTAGCCGGGGCCTCCAGAGAGAGAGGGCACAATTGGTCTTGCTCTGTCTAGGGTGGGTAGATGGCGCTGTGCCCCCACATCACTCTAGTGCGGCGCTGGCCGTCACTGCCGTCTACTTGCCAGGTATACGTATATTGGTTGCCTGGTGAAGTCGCATCAGCGGCAGTTCAAAAAAGAGGGGTGGCTGGCTGCTCACGTGTCGGAGGGGGCGTGTGTTGGTCTCGCCTGTATTAGTGTCGGGGGTGCTGCTGATGGAGCAGATGCCTGTGCTGACCAACATCACGTGCCATCAAGGCCGACTGTGCTCTCTCTGACTCCGGCTGCTGATGGCAAGCAGCCTGACCCGGGATTCCAGCCACCGAACCTCGGATCACGGTGGCAGGTAGCCTCAATCTCAGGTTGCCCCCAGAATCCATGCTTTTAATGGCTGACTATTTTGAGAATCATGATCTGGTGTGAGATCTGGTCGTCCCCCACCATCTACATGCTTGTCTTCCACACATCTTGAAGAACGGAAGTGTGGGTCAAGCTGAAGTGTACTTGAAGTTCGAGGGGCTCTTGGGACAGGTTGGGATTGGACCTAGGCCAGCGCCAGGGTCTCGAATCTGATCGGCAGCTTCAGGAAGCCAGCAGAGAAGGCAGTAGGACGAGTTGTGTTGCTGTTGAGTTCTAGTTCAGTTCAAGGCCCTGATGGTACGTGTAAGAAGGTCGGCTAAGAGGGAGGTGCAGTAGTCCAACCTCGAGATGTTGAAGAACCGAAGGAGCTCCTCTGTATCCTCTCTAGGTAAGGAAGGGTGAAGTTCTCCAGATGTTGGCCACGAGAAACCTTCATGACCAAGTCAGGTTTACAAGATACTGCATGGACCTACCTGTTAGCTGGTGTCCTGAGGAAGCAGGAAGTGCTGGTTAAATTCCAGGAAAAATGGAATTAGAACCTTTTGGAAATTTGCATAAATGTGTGAATGAATGCTTTTGATTGGTGAGGGTTTGTTGTTGGTACGCTGGTGAAGAGAGTGCATTGTGATTCTCACACCCACAACGTTCCTCATTCCTGTAGATCCTCCTGACAGTGGGGTGGGAGTGTCAGGGATTGAGAGAGCCTTCATAAGCTTTGAGGAAGAAGGACTACATGCTTGTATAGATTGCATAGAGGCTCCTAATGCTCCATTTGATGCTTCACAAAGTTTGTAGACGCCAGCGAATCCAGTGTTTCTTTGAAAGCAGGGGGATTGATGGGAAGATTGACCCTATTTGAGCTCCTGGGGCATCTACCAGAAGGTCTAACATCTTTTTGGCCTACTGTTAGATCTTGCCAATGTACTTTTGGTTTAGAATGAGGCATTTCGATGTCTTCGTTATAGATGTTGTGTCTTTTTATGATGTCCATCCCATACTGTCTCATCCCATACTGTCTCGTCCCATACTGTCTCATCCCGTCCTGGCCCATCCCGTACTGTCTTCCTCATACTGTCTTTCTCATACTGTCCCATCCCGTACTGTCCCATCCCGTACTGTCTCATCCCATACTATCTCATCCAATACTGTCCATCCCATACTGTCCCATCCCATACTGCCCCATACATACCCCAACTACTTCATTATTACTTTATTTTGCTTCGTTTGTACTAGGGATGCACTGATCCGATATTAGGATCGAGTATCAGTCCCGATATTAACTAAATTAGCTGGGTATCTGATAATTAGGCCGAACCATGGAACCGATCCTTCTACTTTAATTTGCTGGTGTGAGACTGCACTAAATGTGCTAATAAATAAAAGACAAATGGCAATTTTTGATGCCATAAGCCTCTCCCACATGGTGAGGTGTACAGTTTATTAATACAGCATACAGTATCGACCCATATGCAAAGTTTATGTATCGGTATTGGAACTGAAAATACCGGATCGGTGCATCCCTAGTTTTAACTTGATTCTACTGATTGGACGCCAGTGTTGTCTTCTCTGGCTATCAGAGAACCCCCAGGCCCCTCCCCACTTCAAGCCCTAGTAATTTGTCATTGCCACTATGAAAAACCCATGCTGAAGGTTCTCATGCTGATGTTTATGTAAATACAGGACTTCTTTTGGGCAGAGGTTGAGTACGCTGGGCCGACGTTAGATAATGGACTGTATGTCAACACGTTTCAGGCCTTTGTGCATTAGACTGATAAGCAGTGCTGCTGAATAGACTGTCTCCAGGCTTGCGTTAGATACTTGCGCTACATCAGGGAGGGGTGTGTGTACTTTGCAGTCGTGCATGTAGAGTTCTTTTGTTGGGATTGTGGGTTCTTCTTTATGGAACGTCACATGTGATTCCTCCTGGCGAGGGGGGGGGGGGGTGGTATATTAGGCAGCGAGTGAACAGTCAGTTCTTGATGGAAAAATGGTGAAGCGTAAGAATCTGACCAGACTGACCAGAACCAAGCTGCGATGTTCTAGACAACTGGGTCAGAACATCTCCAAAACACATCAGGCAGGTCTTGTGGGGTGTTCCCGGGCATGCAGTGGTCAGTACCTACCTACCTACCTACCAAAAGTGCTCCCAGGCACCTAAGGCTCATTGATGCAGTCCAACACCCCGACACTAGTGAAGGCGAGCCCAACACACGCCCCCTCGAACTTCCGCTGATGCGACATCACCAGGCAACCAGTGCGCCTACAGGGAAGCGTCGTATACCCGGCTCTGACGCACCGGCTAGCGCCGCCCTGGAGTGATGTGGGGGAGAGGGGCGCCATCTACCCACCCTAGTGAGGGCAAGGCCAATTGCGCTCTTTCGAGGCCCCGGCTGCCGATGGCTAGCTGCGAGTGGTCCAGCGCCTCAGTCTGCTGGACCACCTGGGGCCCCTTAAAGAATCTGGTGCTAGATGCGCTGTGTGGACAAAAGTATTGGGACACCTACAGGAGCTTTTATTCGTACCATTAGGCATCTAAATCCATAGGCATTGAGATATTTATTCTTTGTAGCTTCCACTTTTCTAGGAAGGCATCCATCCAGAAGAGCTTTTGTGAGGTCGGACACTGATGCTGGACGATGCTGGACTGGCTTTCAGTCTTCTTCGTCGTTCATCCCGGGGTTGAGGTCAGGGCTCGGTGCAGGCCAGTCAGATTTTTCCACACTCGTCCAAGCATGCCGTTATGGACCTTGCTTTGTGCACTGGGGAGCGTTAGTCCACCGAGCCAAAGGCGTTGGAGATGTTTAAGCAGCTCCTGATTGGGTCTTTGAGGCTGATCTGTGGTCCATGCACACATGAACTTCTCTGTCGTCACACTCTAGCGTGCTGGTCTCCAGAGACGGTCATCAATTGTCTCTTTTGCTTAGTAAAATGTCTTTCCAGTAGACATGGGCAACCAAATGGCCTGTTTCGAGACGTCTGATGAAGGCTTTGGAGGATTTGAATTTTCTGACTTGTGAGGCAAATGGGGGTGAATTTGAATCGATCCAGTGACTAGCTAAGTAGATTTCCACAGCGTATCTAATGTGTGTACTGTGTTGGGGAACAGAGGTCTGGGTTCCTTAAAGCTAATCAAGGAACAGGCTATGAACTGTTATGAAGGCCTTGGTCATGGAAGCTCACCCTGTTTCTAAAATTGTCCCTCTTTTTAAAGCATGGACTGAAATGGCAGAAATAATCATTACTAGGCCTAAAAACACACACACAGCTTGTCTAGCCCCTGTAGAGAAGCACTGCCAATACAATAGGACTCTCTGGAACAGATAAACATGATGAACCTATGGGCACCATGCTGCCTAATGCCGGGCGTGGGCTAGTAGAGGGGTGTATAAAGCCCCCCAGCATTGAGCTGTGGAACAGTGGGGGAATGTTCCATTGGTGCTCCATCCAATACTTTCGGGATGTCGCTGAATGCAGTCAAATCATCACAGCAATGCTCCTCCAAAAAAGTAGAATGCCTTCTACTCAACTGTCCCAATGAAAAGTCTATATGATTGGTGACCTGAAGCCTCCTCTGTTCCACCTGTAGAGGCATAGTGCTTGCGTTTACAGCAGGTAATCAAAAAAACGACTTGATCACATGTCCATGGTCACACGGCTGTGCGTCAAACCCATATTTGTCACGTTATTAATGACTTTATAATGGCATGGATTAAAATCGTGATCAGATAAGGTCATGGATAAATTAAAATCAGTTCCGGGAATAAAAGGCCTACGGTAAGCACACAGTAAACCTACTCTGAAAGCAAGAACTCTCGTGCCTGAACTACTTTCACATCATTTCAGAACTGTACGGTAGGAATTTTACCACGTTTAGCTCCGACCTCACAATCTGATTGGCTGAGAGACAGTCTATGGGCCCTGTCTCCTAATTAATCATGGGTGTGTTTGTTTGGGCATAACGTGCAGTAATAAACCAATCAGTGTGTCTCTCGCCATTGCTCCCTTTAAGAGCCAGGTGCGGTCAGATTGACCTTGCCGGGTTGCTATTTCAGTGGTGTAAAGCGTGGGGGGGTGGTGTACGAGCGTCGGGCTGCACGCGCCTGTGTTGACAATTCACTGCTGAGATAGCAACGAACGAACGTCTGTCTGTTGACGAACGTCTGTCTGGGTTGTGTTCAGTCAGTGGAGTTCCTGCTGTGTTTTCCGCTGCCAAGATACACAGCAATACTCCAGAAACTGACCTGAACACCCATCTTTTTGAGACCACTTTTTGAGAATTATTATTATTATTATTATTATTATTAATTGTATTTTATCACATTTTTATCCATTATCCATCTCCCCTCTTCACACGCAATACCCCCCAACACTACTGAGGGCGGACCAACTCCCACCCCCTTGAACTGCTGAATACCCGGATCCAACTGCCAGCACAGCAGCGAGGCCGTGTGGGAGAGAGCGCCATCTACCCACCCTGAACAGAGCAAGGCCGATTTTGCTGTGGTAGTGCCTGGGCCACTCGGGGCAACTAGACCACTCTGGTCTGGTCCCTATATCACTTTTCATCATATCCCTACCTCTAGCCCTCGCTCTGCTATGGGTGTGTTGACCTAAGGCCCAAGTGCGGCAGCTCCAGCTCCCCAGCTCCCCAGCTAACAGACCTCAAGAGCCAGACCTGTTGCACTCCCTCTGGCTCTGGCTGCTGATGGCAAGCACTTTTCTGAATGTTCTCCTAGCTGTGTGTGCTCACCTTAAAGATACTGAGGTCACAGATGAGGGGTGTCTGGATACTTTTGGACATCTAAAATGTGTGAGTGTGTGTGTGTGTGTGTGTGTGTATATGCTCGATTCCTTCATTAGCATGTGACCTGCTGGGACTGTTGTGGTGATATTCCCGTCAGGCTCTGCAGGTGACGAGAGGTGAGAGAGCAGCTGTTGCTAGACGCCCCGTCGCTGCTGGAGCTGGTAGTGGAATGTGGTGTAGAGAGCAGAGGAATGCAGAAGTGCTCCTGCAGCTCATTTACCTAAAAAGGGGAGGGGAAAGACCTGCTAGGTGATCACTGCTACGCTTGCTCCACCCACTTCAGGAACAGGCCAAATAAAAGGGGGAGGAGTTTAGGGGACGGGAGCGGATATCACCTGCTTTGCTGTATATGTGCGTTCTGCACTGCTCATATGGCGGAGAGGGGCTTGGTGCGCTCCTCCTTCTCTTTGTTTCAGTTTCAGACCGGTAGGCTACCTCTCTCGCAAGCTCTCTCTCCCTCTCTCTCCCTCTCTCTCCCTCTCTCTCCCTCTCTCTCGCGCTCTCTCTCCTCCCCCTTTGTGTTCAGTCTTTTTCTTTTTTTCTCACGATCACTTGCTCTCTCTACCAGTTCAGTTTGAGAGTCTCTCTCTCTCTCTCTCTCCTCCCCCACCCCTACCTGTGTTGCTGTTGCATTACCCCAGGTGGGTCACTGAAACCAGTTTGCTTTGTTTCTGTGCTGAGCTGAGGGTGAGGTCGCGCTTTTACGGAGTCGCTCATCCTAGACGGCTCTTGTGTCGTCTCCCATTCGAGTGGGACTGTGAATTGTGTGAGAGAGAGGCTGTGTGGATGGGTGGACTCTCTTTTTTTTTATTCGGTGTAATATACTATCTTTAGTGAAGTTGGGATGAGCTATTTATTTGTTTACTATTTTATTTATTTATATCATTTGTTCATAATATATATATATATATATATATATATATATATATATATATATATATATATGTGTGTATATATGTGTGTATATATAATGTAATGTAAATATATATATATATATATATATATATATATATATATAATATTACTGTGTGTATATATATTTTGATATATATACAGACACACACATATAGTAACCACAGTAATATTGGGTACAGTAATAATTTATATATATATAATATATAAAAAATATTACTGTATTTTCATTATATAGCTAATTTTATATAATATATATAATTAGCTTTCTCATACTCAGTGGAGCTACAGTCGAGCATAGGCTAGCTTAGCGCATGGGCTGCAGGCCTAGACACTTTTTTTGGTGTCAAAATGCGGCAGGATGAGACTGTATGGAAGTCGTACTGTCCACCCCCAACCCCTCAACCCCCCACCCTCCCCGGTCATATGTTATACATATAGAAACAAGTGAATACCGCAAAACCCTAGAGTATGCTGAGGTACCAGAGGCTTTTTGGCATTCTTCTGGTTTCTCTTGGTCATGGATATCTCATACAAGGAAGCGCAGGCTTTTAAAAGGTCCTGTCCCTGTGGAACAGGTTGTACAATGACTTGTGGGTGGCTTGGATTCCGTGTCGGTCACTGTAGCCTTTTCTTTCCAGGAAAGCTCCTCTTATTCGGTTCTGTCGTTAAAGCCTGTGCTCACCTCCACCGATGCAGTCCGGCCTGATTAATAGAATCCTTATGGCTGGTATTTGTTCATAAATGAGCCTGTTCCTCTGACCTCTGCCCTTTTATTTTCCTCTCTCAGCTCATGGCTTCATGCCGAGTGTTGAAGGCTGCAGCAGTGACTCAGCACTGTTGTTAGCCGGGTAATGTATGCAGGATTGCAGATACGCTGTAAAACAGGGCCAGTTGCATTTCTCTGTGCATTGTAAGACTCCAGCCTCTTCATGCAGCAGTCAGCCCTAGTCAAAAGTTTGTAGACAGCTGTTCATCCCCTTTTACAGCCTCGACTCTGGGAAGGTCTTCTAGGAATATGCCTTATGCCTTATTCAGCCACACACGAGCATCAGTGGGGTCATATACTGACCCCATACTGTTGGCAACTCATCCCAAACGTACTGGATGGAGCACCATCATCCATCGTTCCAGAGAACACAGCTCAATGCTGGGGGGCTTTATACATCCATCTAGTCCAGGCTTGGTCTTGGACATGCAGATGTAGAGCTCATGGAGTCTGGAGTCTGCCTTTTGCAATGGCGATTATACGAACTGTGGCAGCAAACCTGGGCTACATCCGGTACTGGTGCCAAGAAGTGGGGCCTAGGCGTGGGCCAAATGCGGCTGCTAGAATATTAGTACAAAGATCAGTTTAGGGTCTGTGGTGGTCAGAAGGTGGCTTAGGTGCTGAACTGTGAAAGAGGCTTCTTTAGGGGGTATATGTAGTGAAGGTGGAGGTTCTATGTAGAACCAGGACACCTCAAAGAAGTACTTAGAGGCTTAAACAGATGTTTGAATTGGTGGAAAACCTTTTACTAAAAGGTTCTGTAGAGAACCATTTCTAAAATATGGTTTAAAGAGCCTAGGGGCTCCTCCAAGAACTCAGATGTTCCTCAGATGTGCTTTTAGAGGTGCCAGTTTTTTTGGGATGATGTCTGGAACCGGAACCTAAACCAGCTGAATTCGCTAATTAGAAGGACCGTCCAAATACTTTTGGACATGATGTATTTTTATTTTCCTCATCATGTTATGATAAAATATAATTAAATAAATAAATAAATACGAGTAAGTGCTTATCAAGTCTTTGCTTCCTGAAATGCTGGTTTGTGCACACTGCTTCCTGATCTACCACTTTTCTTCACAGCCCTGCAACTACTAGACTAAATTCTTATAGGTGTCTTTTGCACACCCACACACACACACCCACACACACCTCTGGGTTATGAATAGCAGAGTGAGGTTACTGTGAAGTACTGTATGGACAAAAGTATTGGGACACCTGCTCATTTACTGTTTCTTCTGACATCAAGGCTATTAAAAAGAGTTTCTCCTGCTCTACTGTCCAGAGAAGAAGGAGGCTTTCTATTAGATTTTGAAGGAGCATTGCTGTGAGGATTTGATTGATTTCAGCGACAAGAGGGTTAGCGAGGTCATGCTGTTGGATGAGGATCACCACTCTACCTTTTCATCCCCAACAGTATTGGATGGAGCACCAACCATCCATCATTCCAGAGAATCAGTGCTGGGGGGGGGGCTTTATACCCCTCCAATAGGTTCATGATGTTGATCTGCTCCAGAGAGTCCTAATCTATTGGCAGTACTTCTCTACAGGGACTAGACTAGTCCGTCCCTGGCAGCTTGGCGATCACCAGCAGATCTCACGGTTCTAAGAATGATTACTCAGTGCACACACTGATCAAATATTTCATAAGGTTTATTTGACCTTGGTTATTTATTCTTACAGACGTGCACACACACACACACACACACACACACACACACACACACACACACACACACACCCAGGTTTATCTATCAATCACTTTTTAATGTGTGTATAGGTGTGGTGCCACACACACACATGTTCCCCATTGCTGATCCACTCCCTTCATTTCTGTGCAGAAGTTTATCAGAAAGGTTAAGCTGGTTAACTACAAACCGGATTCCAAAAAAGTTGGGACACTAAACAAATTGTGAATAAAAACTGAATGCAATGATGTGGAGATGGCAAATGTCAATATTTTATTCGTAACAGAACATAGATGACAGATCAAAAGTTTAATCTGAGTAAATGTAACATTTTAAAGGAGAAATATGTTGATTCAAAATTTCATGGCGTCAACAAATCCCAAAAAAGTTGGGAGAAGTAGCAATAAGTGTCTGGAAAAAGGAAATTGAGCATATAACGAACAGCTGGAATGTTTTGGAATCCGGTTTGTACATTAGTGTGGTCATGCTGGTCAACTGACGTGGTCATGTTGCTCGAGTAGTGTAGGTTGGGCATGGTGCAGGTTGGTCATGGTGGTCAACCAGATTGGTCCTACTGGATGACTAGCCTGGCTATGCTGGTCAACTGATGTGGTCATATTGCTTGACTAGCTTGATTGTGCTGCCAACTCACCATGGCCATTTTTATGATATTTGACCAGCGTGGTCATAAAGGTTAGGCTGGTCAACTAGTGCAGATTGGGCATGGTGGTCAACCAGATTGGTCCTACTGGATGACTAGTCTGGTCATTGAGATCGACCAGGTCAACCAGATTGGTCCTACTGGATGACTTGTTCGGACATGGTGGTCAACTGATGTAGTCATATTGCTCAACTAGCTTGATTATACTGGCCAACCAACCATGGTCATGATGTTTGACCAGTGTGGTCATAAAGGTTAGGCTGGTCAACTAGTGCAGGTTGGGCATGGTGGTCAACCAGAGTGGTCCTACTGGTTTACTAGTGTGGTCATAGTAGTCAGCTAACATGGTACTGCATGACCAGCTTGGTCATGATGTTTGACCCGTGTGGTCAAAAAGGTTAGGCTGGTCTACTAGTGCAGCTTGGGCATGGCTGTCCCCTAGTTTGATCATACTGGTGCAGTCATGCTGTTCATACCACTTAACAAGCTTGATTATTCTGGCCACCTAATGTGGTCATGCTGGATGACTAGTCTGGTCATGGTGGACAACCAGCGTAGTCATTCTGGTAGACCAGCTAAACCATCAAAGCCAAATGAAAACATATCCTGTGCTACTGAAGGGCTAAGCTACTCAGCCGGCCTGCCCAGCTCAACCAGCAGTGATCTAGTGACAGGGTCATGGGCTCCCAAGGCTCAGTGATGCTTATGGACGTCCCACCTCACAATGTACAGGGCTTAAAGAATCTGTTGCTGATGTATCTGCTAACACAGGGTACATTCATTTCAGAGGCCTTATGGAGTTCATGCCCCGACATGTCAGAGCTGTTGTGGGGGCACAAGAGGTGTGTGTGGGGGGGGGGGGGCTACGCAGTGGTAGGCAGGTGGTTTAATGTTGTGGCTAATCAGGACTGTTGTTGAGGAGGGTGGTGAAGGCGATGCAGAGAGATTAGAAGGGAAGACGAAAGCAGAGGCGTGCCAAGCAGCGAAAAACAAAGGCTGCAGACGCAGAGGGAGAAATACCTGAGAGGCCAGGGGAGGTAGGTGTGTGTGTGTGTGGAGGTGAAGTTAACAGACACCAACATTCCACACATGTTTACAGTGCTGGAGGGAGGACGTGTCTTAAACCCTGCTTTAGACCTAAAATAGAACCGAACTCCGTTCCATCCTACAGCCCAAATCAGCTCTTGTCGTCTTAAAGTGGATAAAAATCTCCAGATATTCCATTAAAAAGTGTTTGTGTTGCTCATCTGGAATGCTGTATGGCACGGGGTTAACGTCTGGAACGCTGTATGGCACGGGGTTAACGTCTGGAGCGCTGTATGGCGAAGGGGTTAACGTCTGGAACGCTGTATGGCACAGGGTTAACGTCTGGAACGCTGTATGGCGAAGGGGTTAATGTCTGGAACGCTGTATGGCGAAGGGGTTAAAGTCTGAAACGCTGTATGGCACGGGGTTAACGTCTGGAACGCTGTATGGCGAAGGGGTTATTGTCTGGAACGCTGTATGGCACGGGGTTAATGTCTGGAACGCTGTATGGCACGGGGTTAATGTCTGGAACGCTGTATGGCGAAGGGGTTAATGTCTGGAATGCTGTATGGCACGGGGTTAACGTCTGGAACGCTGTATGGCACGGGGTTAACGTCTGGAACGCTGTATGGCGAAGGGGTTAACGTCTGGAACGCTGTATGGCGAAGGGGTTAACGTCTGGAACGCTGTATGGCACGGGGTTCACGTCTGGAGCGCTGTATGGCGAAGGGGTTAATGTCTGGAACGCTGTATGGCACGGGGTTCACGTCTGGAGCGCTGTATGGCGAAGGGGTTAATGTCTGGAACGCTGTATGGCGAAGGGGTTAATGTCTGGAACGCTGTATGGCACGGGGTTAACGTCTGGAGCGCTGTATGGCGAAGGGGTTAATGTCTGGAACGCTGTATGGCACGGGGTTAACGTCTGGAGCGCTGTATGGCGAAGGGGTTAACGTCTGGAACGCTGTATGGCGAATGGGTTAATGTCTGGAACGCTGTATGGCGAAGGGGTTAATGTCTGGAACGCTGTATGGCGAAGGGGTTAATGTCTGGAACGCTGTATGGCGAAGGGGTTAACGTCTGGAACGCTGTATGGCACGGGGTTAATGTCTGGAACGCTGTATGTCGAATGGGTTAACGTCTGGAACGCTGTATGGCGAATGGGTTAATGTCTGGAACGCTGTATGGCGAAGGGGTTAACGTCTGGAACGCTGTATGGCACGGGGTTCACGTCTGGAGCGCTGTATGGCGAAGGGGTTAATGTCTGGAACGCTGTATGGCACGGGGTTCACGTCTGGAGCGCTGTATGGCGAAGGGGTTAATGTCTGGAACGCTGTATGGCGAAGGGGTTAATGTCTGGAACGCTGTATGGCACGGGGTTAACGTCTGGAGCGCTGTATGGCGAAGGGGTTAATGTCTGGAACGCTGTATGGCACGGGGTTAACGTCTGGAGCGCTGTATGGCGAAGGGGTTAACGTCTGGAACGCTGTATGGCACAGGGTTAACGTCTGGAACGCTGTATGGCGAAGGGGTTAATGTCTGGAACGCTGTATGGCGAATGGGTTAACGTCTGGAACGCTGTATGGCAAAGGGGTTAATGTCTGGAACGCTGTATGGCAAAGGGGTTAAAGTCTGAAACGCTGTATGGCACGGGTTAATGTCTGGAACGCTGTATGGCGAAGGGGTTAATGTCTGGAACGCTGTATGGCGAAGGGGTTAATGTCTGGAGCGCTGTATGGCGAAGGGGTTAACGTCTGGAACGCTGTATGGCGAAGGGGTTAACGTCTGGAACGCTGTATGGCACAGGGTTAACGTCTGGAACGCTGTATGGCACAGGGTTAACGTCTGGAACGCTGTATGGCGCAGGGTTAACGTCTGGAGTGGTGTCTGGCGAAGGGGTTAACATCTGGAACGCTGTTTGGCGAAGGGGTTAACATCTGGAACGCTGTTTGGCGAAGGGGTTAACATCTGGAACGCTGTTTGGCGAAGAGGTTAACATCTGGAACGCTGTATGGCAGGGGGTTAACATCTGGAACGCTGTATGGCGAAGGGGTTAACGTCTGGAACGCTGTATGGCGCAGGGTTAACGTCTGGAGTGGTGTCTGGCGAAGGGGTTAACATCTGGAATGCTGTCTGGCGAAGGGGTTAACATCTGGAATGCTGTATGGCACGGGGTTAACATCTGGAATGCTGTTTGGCACGGGGTTAACGTCTGGAGTGGTGAATGGCGCAGGGTTAACGTCTGGAGTGGTGTCTGGCGAAGGGGTTAACATCTGGAACGCTGTTTGGCGAAGGGGTTAAGATCTGGAAAGCTGTATGGCACGGGGTTAACATCTGGAACGCTGTATGGCACGGGGTTAACATCTGGAACGCTGTATGGCAGGGGGTTAACATCTGGAACGCTGTATGGCGAAGGGGTTAACGTCTGGAACACTGTATGGCGCAGGGTTAACGTCTGGAACGCTGTATGGCGCAGGGTTAACGTCTGGAGTGGTGAATGGCGAAGGGGTTAACGTCTGGAGTGGTGAATGGCGAAGGGGTTAACGTCTGGAGTGGTGAATGGCGCAGTATTAACGTCTGGAACGCTGTTTGGCGCAGGGTTAACGTCTGGAACGCTGTATGGCGCAGGGTTAACGTCTGGAATGGTGAATGGCGAGTAGTAGATACGGGAACGGTGTGCAGCAGGCGGTTAATGCTGGGAGCGGTGTACGCTGGATGGGAAATGTCTGGAATGACACGTTTGCATAAAATCGTATTTTCACTTTCGTGCGGTTCAGCTGTTCAGAGGTCAGTTGCTCTTTCCATGGTATGGACGTTCCCTAGTGAATGGACCAGTACCCTCTTACTGAAACAGCGCTCAGTGGAGTGGGGGCTGTGTACCTGCTGCTCTTCTCCGGTTACGTTCTGGAGATGTGAGGTTGTCGTTACTCCAGTGGTGATTCATTGGGGACGGAGAGTCAGGGGTGAGCGCTAGAGCTGAGCGGTGTTTCCGCGTCCCGTAAAGCTGCTGTTCTGAGATAAAGGGCTCGGCCTGGCTGCTGACCCACCTGTCCTGATCCTTCAGCTGATTTAGTTTCCTGGATGGTTGTGAGACGAGGAGCTGGACGTCACGTGTGCAGCGGGTTGCGTCAGTTCTCCTGACGTTGCTGAAGGATCTTGTGATGTTGCTCTCTGCTCACACTGACGGTGACTTCAGCCGCCTGACACAGAAACTGCCTAATCATAGGCCTTCTTTACACTGTTAATGTGTGTGTGTGAGTGTGTGTGTGTGTGTGCGCGCGTGTGAGTGTGTACTGTTTGTCTCTCTGTGTTTCTCAATCTGTCTCTCTCTCTCTGTCTTTCTGTCTGCCTCTCTCTGTCTGTCTGTCTCATTCTGCCTGTCTATCTATCCCTCTGTCTTTGTATGTCTGTCTGCCTCTGTCTCTCTTTCTGTCTGTCTCTTCTGTCTATATCCCTGTCTATCCCTCATTGTCTGTCTGTCTGTATATATTCGTCTCTTTTTCTCTCTTTTTTTTCCTGTCTGTCTGTCTCTCTTTTTGTTACTTTGCCTTTGCCTGTCTGTCCATTCTGTCTCTCTCTCTCTCTCTGTATTTGTGTCAGTCTGTTTCTTTCTCTCTTCTTGTCTCTCTCTCGGTCTGTCTCTTTCTTTCTGTATCTCTGTCTGTCCCTCATTGTCTCTTTGTCTGTATGTCTATATCCGTCTCCTTTTCTCTCTTTTTTCACTGTCTGTCTGTCTGTCTGTCTCTTTCTCCTTCTTTCTTTCTGTCTATCTTTCTGTTCCTTTGCTTTTGTCTGTCTGTCCCTTCTGTCTCTCTTTGTCCCTCTTTCTGTATTTGTGTCTCAGTATGTTTCTTTCTCTGTCTTTGTCTCTTTATTTCTGTCTGTCTCTCTTAATGTATCTCTTTCTGTCTCTCTTAATGTCTCTCTTTCTGTCTGTCTCTCTTATTGTCTCTCTTATTGTCTCTCTTAATGTTTCTCTTTCTGTCTCTCTTAATGTCTCTTTCTGTCTCTCTTATTGTCTCTCTTTCTGTCTGTCTCTCTTATTGTCTCTCAATGTTTCTCTTTCTGTCTGTCTCTCTTATTGTCTCTCTTTCTGTTTGTCTCTCTTATTGTCTCTCTTACTGTCTCTTTTTCTGTCTGTCTCTCTTACTGTCTCTCTTACTGTCTCTCTTTCTGTCTGTCTCTCTTATTGTCTCTTTCTGTCTGTGTCTCATTGTCTCTCTTTCTGTCTGTCTCTCATTGTCAATGTTCTTTTATGCTTTTGAGAATCATACTAAATAGTCACATCAAATCAATAAGTTAAAACTCTCTCTCTCTCTTTCTCTCTCTCTCTCTCTCTAGTGTGCACTCTCTCTCGCTTTCTCTCTCTTTCTAGTGCGCACTCTCTCTCAGGATGAGTCGGCCACGCGCAGACTCCCAGGATTCCCAGGGGCCGGATGATGAGGTGATGCCTTACAGCGATGATGAGACTGATGATGAGTTGGAACCGGATGAAGACGAAGAAGCCCCGCCCACCATCCCAGCCGTTGTTCCAGGTGCGTCTCTTCTTCCCCCACTGCTTTGTTCAACTATTGATTCAGGGTTTCCAAAAGTGGAATCCTTTTTGGTTCTCTTTAGAACCACACATAAAAGGATCTACAAAAGAGATGGTTCTTCAGTGTGTGGCCAGGGTTCGATATTACTAAAGAACCTTCTCAACACCTCTTAAACTGCGTTCACTGGAATGATGGATGGTGGTGGAGCTCCATCCAGTACTTTTGGGATGAGTTGGGGAGTTGGGGATGATGAGGTGAGGTGATCATCCATCATCCAACCTCCTGACCTCACTAACATCAGCTCTTTTGATGCTGAATGCAGTCAAATCCTCACAGCAATGCTCCTCCAAAATCTAGTAGAAAGCCTTCCTCCCTGGTTAGTAGAGACAGTTCCTACAACAAAAGCAGGATCAGCTCTTTTTAACACCCTTGATTTCAGAAGAAACAGTGAATGAGCAGGTGTCACAGTCACAGTGTGTCTTTATTTCTACTTCGTTTATGTTCTATATGTATGATTTTTTAATTTTTTTAGAAGCTGGATGGCAAGTCAAAGCGAATGACCGGGATTTCTGCAAACTTCCTGAATTCAAGAAGAAGGTCTTCCTGTGCTTTAAGAAGAGCAAATACTCCGTAAGTGTGCGCTTTCCTCCTCCACGGGTTCTGTGGAAAATCCTGTCTCAGCTTTCTGAGCATAACCTGTTTGTTTGTGGAACATGAGAGGGTGGGCAGGTGGAAGGGGGTGCAGACTGGAGCCTGTATTTAGCAGAGTGCGTCACGTAGCCCAGCATGGCAGAGCTGGTCTTTGTATAAACCAGCAACACTCGCTCGCTAGAGTGCACGGTTTAAGGTCAAATTTGCATGCAGGCCGTCCCTGTCTGTCCCTGTAAGGACATGGTGTCGGTCGTGCTGCGATACTGATTCATGATCTTTTGGAGGGAGAGAATACGCAAAGAAATCCCAGTTTGGTCCTGCCAATCAACCCACCCCTTCGTAGCTCCCCCTAGCACTAGCAAAGCTCCTTCTGGTTCGAATCCCGATCACGCTGCTAGCCTTCGGCAACCGGCGCAGAGAGAGAGAGAGAGAGAGCAATTGGCCTTGCCCTCTCTAGAGTGGGTAGATGGCGCTCTCCCCCCACATCACTGTAGTGCGCCGCTGGCTGTCACTGGTGTCTGCTAGCCGTTGCTTTCCCTCCAGGCGTGTTGGTTGGTTGCCTGGTTGCATTGGCGACAGATCGAAAAAGAGGTGTGGCTGGCTGAGGACGGGTTGGAGGGGGCGTGTGTTGTGGAGAATGTCGGGTGGAGAATTTGTATGGGTTGGATAATTGGTCATCTAAATTGGGGAGAAAATGGGTAAAAATAAATAAATAATTTATATTAAAACATATATATATATATATGTATGTTTTAATATAAATAAATAAATAAATAAAAGATAGTTGGGACCTGTATACCAATTCATCATCACCAAGTCAGATTAATTGGTGTCCAAAAATTTTTTTTATATATATATATTATATAATTTATTTATATTAAAAACAATAATAATTATTAAGATATATATAATAATTATTGTTTTTAATATAAATAAATAAATAAAAAGATAAATGGGATATATATTTATCTTTTTATTTCTTTATTTATATTAAAAATAATTAATATATATAACAATATATATATATATATATATATATATATATATATATATATATATATATACATAATATAATTTATATATATATATGTTTTTTTTTGTTTTGTTTTTTTGTTTTTTTTTTGACACCAATTAATCTGACTTGGTGATGATGAATTGGTATACGGGTCCCAACTATCTTGTTATTTATTTATATTAAAAAATGTGTGTATATATATATATATATATATATATGTATGTGTGTGTGTGTATATATATATATATATATATATATATTTAATAAATAAATAAATAAAAAGATAGTTGGGACCCGTGTACCAATTCATGTCAGATTAATTGGTGGCAATTATATATATATATATATATACCTGCAATACCTGTAACTCGAAATGCAGTGCTGGCCATGGAAACACTTCTAACCTAAAGTAAACACTTGGGCAAATGCAAGATACGTCTAAAGCTGAAGAGTTTGTTACATGTCAGAAGTTTCTGGAAGAGATGAGGTCCAGCATGAGAGGGCTCAGCTGTAATTCTGCTGGTGGAGATCTCCTGACGCATTGGCAGATTATATCCAATGATCTCCTCTATCTCTGCTTTCCTGATGATGCGCTGGTGTTTGGCTCACTTGGGGCCTGGAGGAACCAAACCAGATCCAGTGTTGAAGAAGCCGCTCTTCATGCTATTGCTAAGTTAGCATGTTTGGCCCGTGTAGATAAGGCAGCAAGCATGTGACTTTGGGTGGCCGGCCTTGACTGCTTATTTATTTATCTGCCCAAAATAAGATCCAGTGACGTTAACCAGCGTTAAGACATCCTGAGAGTTTCAGCTTAACCAATAACATGTGGTGTCTGGCAGGTGTCTGGCTGGTAGCTAACATAAGCTAATCTACACTGAACCACCCTTCTTCCGGACTGGACAGGTGGGGCAGTGGTGGCTCAGCGGTTGGAGCACCAGGCTATTGATGACAGGGTTGTGGGTTCAATACATGGGCTCGGCACACTGCCACTGTTGGCCTTTGAGCAAGGTCCTTCTTACGTACTGAAATACCGCTGCCGAAATAAAGCAGCCAATGGCGGTCCAGCAAAACTACGCTTGCCTGGTTGTTGTTGGGTTATTACAGAGAGAGTAAAGTACTGAAAAACCAGTACCAGTTGGGTTCTAATACCGATACCTGTTCTAATTAATAGACCACATATACTAAATAAGCAAGATTAAGATCATTTCCATACATTTATGGCATTTAGCTGACATTTAGATGACTTACAAGGGTACTCGTATTACAGAGGTGGGCCAATGTAGTGTTAGGAGTCTTGCCCAGGGACTCTTATTGGTGTAGCACAGCACAGTCACCCAGACCGGGAATCGAACCCCGGTCTCCCACATGGTCTAATAGCTCACTGGCAGGTAGTGGTGCTATCTGTTGCGCCACACCAATCAGATCAGCTATCCCTGATGGCCTCGCTTGCCCCTTTCTTACTTTCCAACCCCCAAGGATGCGTTTCCTAAACCAAGCCATTGGATATTTCCTCGCTAATTGTCCGGTCAGGTTCACCAGAGCTGAAGTAAAGCGGTGTTTCCGTTACAGGCCTGCTTTGTTAGAGTGTGGTTTTCCTTCGTCCCCAGCTGGAAGGTGGAGGGTGAGCCTGCTTTGTTGGAAGTGGGTCAGTGTGGTAATAACAGCAGAGGTTACCTAGGCTTCGGTGCCATTTTTTTGAGAAGCTCAGTTACATGGAGTCAGTCGTCACGCTCCTTACCTGCTCTTCCTGCTCGTAGGTGGCGAGTGTGACGCTGCAATCTCTGAGGTGGAGACAGTCGTCGGTGAGAGAGCTACAGGCCCACGTCATCCTGCTATTTATCTCTTATCAGGATCTGCGGTCTGTTGAAGCGCAGCTCTCTGAACATGTCTAGCTAACTCGTGCGACAAACCCGGGACATACTGATTTGGTTAAGTGTAACTGTTTGGGTTAGCTGTCTGTTCTGACCCAGAGGACACTCAAGGTTTATTATTCAGGTTTTAATCCTGTACAACATCCAGAGAATTCCACCCTTCCTCTCTAGAGCCATGTCTCTCCTCTGCTGCGGTCTCTCTTCACTGTAGCTTCCTGTAGCCACTGCCCAGGTCATCAGATTCAGACCCCTGACTCTGGCCTACAAAGCCAAGACTGGACCAGCCAGCCTCTCCGTACTTGATGGCGATGGTCAAAAGCCAATCCGCACCGAGAGCCCTTCCAGCTTTAAGCATGGCTCGGCTCGACCCACCATCCTTTAAGATCCAGGAAGACGAGCGTCCAGACTTTTTTCTGTCCTGCACCGAAGTGGAGGAACAAACTTCCCCTGGGTGTCCGAACAGCAGAGTCCAACACTCGCTGTCTTCAAACCCAGACTGAAGACCCTCCTCTTCTGAGAGTACTCAGGCGAAGAGAAGAGTACTATGGTCTCCTTATTGACTGGTGTTTAGTAGAGTCTAAGATTAGAGGATCTTTGAATTATTAGTCTTTATAAACTAGCTGAGGTTTTTCTTGGGTAAATAGCAAAGCACTTTTGTAAGTCGCTCTGGAGAAGAGCGTCTGCTAAATGCCTTAAATGTTAATCCTAATGCAGAGACTATTGTGAATTACTTGGCTGCTGTTTGTTTTAGCATATCATCTGGAGTCCCACAAGGTTCTATTTTAGGGCCTATGAAACTTATGTTAATTGTTACAGCAGTATAGTCCTCAAACCTCAACATACAGGCTCTAAGGGGTTAATTAGTCATTTGCCCTGAATTTTTACTTGGCTTAAGTTGACGTAACCTCTGATATTGTCTATGATCTTAATAATAGAGGTTCTTAAATGGTTCTTCATCAAGTCTTTTAAACCCTTTAAACAATAAGAGCCACTTTATGGGCCCATACTTGTGCTTCTCTAGCTCATACCTACACTAGAACGTCTAGTGTCTAGAACCTTTTTTTATACATAGCCATTGCACAGCACTACAGCCTTTGCACATTAAGGGCGTTGAGCACACACACTCCCGGAGTGGTGGGCAGCTCCTCAGCATAGGGGAGCAAGGCCGATAGCCGAGGCAGAAACTGCTCTGATTTGTGGTCTGATTCATTCATCCATCCATTGATCTATCCACTGAGTCATCCCGATTTATTCATACCAGGGGCTGGCACTGTTTTACAGAACGTTTTATAGTACTTTAGTGTAAAAGTTCAGACAGTACAGTAGATTGCAGTAGAGTACACCTAGTACACTAAGTTTTGCAGTGAAAGGACAGTGTATTATTTAAAGACGTGATTTGCTGTAGTTCTTGAACTGATTCTGTATCCCTTTCCTGATCAGATGCACCTTTTACAATTTCAGTCATCTCCTGTAGCAGCGAGTCATGCTGATCATGCTGTCAGCCCATCACTGTGACTCAGCTCCTGTTCAGTAGGACTGCTTAAATGTCTGACACGAAGTAAAAGCACTAAATTCATGATTCATGAGTAGCTGAGGCAGGAACTGCTCTTATTGGTGGTTGGTTAGCCCCGATTCATTCATTCATTCATTCATTCATCCATTGATCCAAATCGTCATCCTTATTTATTGATTTAGGGCCAATTGTGCTCTATACGGCTCCGGCTGCTGATGGCAGGCAGCGTGACTCGGGATTCGAACCAATTTGAACCCTCAAACCTAACCTGCATATATGTGTATATATATATATTGATTGATTATTTTGTTTATTTACATTTTAGGGAAATGCCATCAAGACCTACAAGTACAATGTCTTCACCTTCCTCCCTCTGAACCTGTATGAGCAGTTTAAGAGAGCAGCCAACCTTTACTTCCTCGCCCTGCTCATCTTACAGGTATGTTCTGGACCTCCTTAAATACCTGTATTGGTACCAATATTGGTGGGGGGTGGGGGGGGCACACTTCTTTTATTATGCATAGAGTCTATATATGGAACATGAGCTGCTGTTTAGAGTTTACAACTATGAGCCCATTAACAATAATATTCCCAATATAGTAATATTGGGTAAAATTGCATGTTTATGATGTTTTGGGCTGTTCAAGTTCTTAGTAACTTGCGTTTAGAGAGGTTTGAGCATGCTGCCTTTGGTTTCCTCACTACAGGGAAATTTTTATATATATATATATATATATATATATATATATATATATATATATATATATATAAATAATAATGTTGTCCATTTCTTTGATTTGTGTTATCTGTGTTTTTCCTGTTAATTAGATCATCCCACAAATCTCCACGCTGCCCTGGTACACTACTCTGGTGCCCCTAGTGCTGGTGCTTGGCATCACTGCTGTCAAAGACTTGGTGGATGACTTGGTGAGTTGACCTCTGCTGTATTTGTGTCTTAAAACCACGAAGCAGAAAAAAGTGGAATAGGTGGAATCCTCCTGGTCTTACAGTAAAGAGATTTAGTGTTGCTTTATTATTAATTTAATCTTAATTTTAATATTAATATTATTATTATTGTTATTATTAACGTGACTAATTGATGTATTGCTAATCTACTGCCACAAAACTCTTCTTCCCTGGACAGTGGAGACAGTAACTCCAGCAAAAGCAGGAACTTTTTTTTAATGCCCTTACTTTCAGAAGAAACAAGGAATGCGCAGGTGTCCCAATACTTTTGTCCACGTAGTGTAATCTAGCACACTCCATTCCTCTTGTTAGTCCATAAATAAGCTCTTTGTGTGCTGGGTGAGATGTGTAATATGGGAAGTGTTGCCTGGTGAAGTTTTACGTGATAATCAGTAGAGACAGTAGATCATCAGTGTCAAAAACCTTTGCTCCAAAAAGTCAGCTTAACAGGTATACAACCTTTCAATGGAAGACAGTGTAAAGGATTTTACATTATTTTGGAGCATTTCTATTGGTCCATTCGTCATGAAATTCTGATACAATATAAAAAAAGAAAACACCACCAGATTCACAAAAACAAGTGCAAAGATACAAGGTTTTTGCAGGACAGTGTCGATATGTTACTGTCTGTGTTATTTCTCACAATAAACTTGAATAAAATCAGAATCAGAAATAAACACACTAAAATAAAACAAAGAAAAAATTAATTAATATGAACATGTGTATGAATTATATGAATTTAGTAAAGTGGCGTATTGGTAATAACTGATAATAAATATGGAAAATTATTGCACCAGTTATTACACACATTCAATTGACTTACAGTGCTATTATTATTATTATTATTATTATTATTATTATTGCACATGTGAACAGTACAATTTCAGTATTGCACAGCTGAACCATAGTGTCACACACTATGGGAGGAGTTTGATGGCTACGGGTAGGAATGACCGCCTGTGGCGCTTTGTGGTGCTTTGTGGTGCATTGAACAGTATGTTGTTTCCAAATGACTTCAAAAAGAGGAAAACTAAGGGTTTTTTTTTGTTTGTTTGTTTTAATGAATGAATTGATTTTTTTGAGCTCTGGAGAATTTCATGATCTTCTGTTTGCTCGCAGGCTCGGCACAGGATGGACAAGGAAATCAACAACAGGAAGTGTGAGGTGCTTCTTGATGGCAGGTGGGTGAAAGAGTGAGGCAGTGTTTAGTAAACCGCCTTCTGTTCTCCTCTCCCTGACAGTGAGGCTGAATCTGATCTGGGTCGCTGGGATACTGAGGAAAACTACACTTCCTGAACAGTCTTCAAAACTGTAGTGTTATGGTTGTGTCATGGTAGTGTCAGTGCCGTGTCAGTGCCGTGTTATGGTAGTTTCGGGGTAGTGTTGTGTTATGGTAGTGCTAGTGTTGTGTTATGGTAGTGCTAGTGTTGTGTTATGGTAGTGTCAGTGTTGTGTTATGGTAGTGCTAGTGTTGTGTTATGGTAGTGTTAGTGTTGTGTTATGGTAGTGCTAGTGTTGTGTTATGGTAGTGTTAGTGTTGTGTTATGGTAGTGTTAGTGTTGTGTTATGGTAGTGCTAGTGTTGTGTTATGCTAGTGTTAGTGTTGTGTTATGGTAGTGTCAGTGTTGTGTTATGGTAGTGTTAGTGTTGTGTTATGGTAGTGTTAGTGTTGTGTTATGGTAGTGTTAGTGTTGTGTTATGGTAGTGCTAGTGTTGTGTTATGCTAGTGTTAGTGTTGTGTTATGGTAGTGTCAGTGTTGTGTTATGGTAGTGCTAGTGTTGTGTTATGCTAGTGTCAGTGTTGTGTTATGCTAGTGTCAGTGTTGTGTTATGGTAGTGTCAGTGTTGTGTTATGCTAGTGTCAGTGTTGTGTTATGCTAGTGTCAGGGTAGTGTTATGCTAGTGTCAGGGTAGTGTCAGGGTAGTGTTATGGTAGTGTCAGGGTAGTGTTATGCTAGTGTCAGGGTAGTGTTATGCTAGTGTCAGTGTTGTGTTATGCTAGTGTCAGGGTAGTGTTATGGTAGTGTTAGTGTTGTGTTATGGTAGTGTCAGTGTTGTGTTATGGTAGTGTCAGGGTAGTGTTATGGTAGTGTCAGTGTTGTGTTATGGTAGTGTCAGGGTAGTGTTATGGTAGTGTCAGTGTAGTGTTATGCTAGTGTCAGTGTTGTGTTATGGTAGTGTCAGGGTAGTGTTATGCTAGTGTCAGTGTTGTGTTATGGTAGTGTCAGTGTTGTGTTATGCTAGTGTCAGGGTAGTGTTATGCTAGTGTTAGTGTTGTGTTATGGTAGTGTTAGTGTTGTGTTATGCTAGTGCTAGTGTTGTGTTATGCTAGTGCTAGTGTTGTGTTATGATAGTGCTAGTGTTGTGTTATGATAGTGCTAGTGTTGTGTTATGGTAGTGTCAGGGTAGTGTTATGGTAGTGTTAGTGTTGTGTTATGGTAGTGTTAGTGTTGTGTTATGGTAGTGTCAGGGTAGTGTTGTGTTATGGTAGTGTTAGTGTTGTGTTGTTATGGTAGTGTCAGTGTTGTGTTATGGTAGTGTCAGGGTAGTGTTGTGTTATGGTAGTGTTAGTGTTGTGTTGTTATGGTAGTGTCAGGGTAGTGTTGTGTTATGGTAGTGTTAGTGTTGTGTTGTTATGGTAGTGTCAGGGTAGTGTTGTGTTATGGTAGTGTCAGTGTTGTGTTATGCTAGTGTTAGGGTAGTGTTAGGGTAGTGTTAGGGTAGTGTTAGGGTTGTGTTAGGGTTGTGTTATGGTTGTGTTAGGTGCTGCACTATAGAACCGCGAGAATCTTCAGTATGACACAATAATGTTCAGTCAGTAATTACAATAATCAGTTTTTCCTTCAAACAGTAGGTGACGGTTGCAAAGCAACAGAATAGTCATTATCAGACATTATCCATCCATTTGGGTAACTTATGTTAAAACAAAAAATAACCCTTTAAAAATAATAAAATAATAATAATTATACTATACTACTACTACTACTAATAATAATAATAAAGTTATTTCTGTAAATGTGCCTCATGTCTAGATCAATGTTCCATGAACAATGATAGGTGCGAGAATTCAGTTCAGTTGATGCTCAGTATTTTGGAATGACTTTGCTCAGCCAATCAGGTTGCAGAACTGAAGCGCTGGGCTTTATTATAGGTAGTGCTGTGTGTTCGTAGTTTTTGGGGTGTAGCTGTCATTTATTTCTCTGTGCGTCCATCCACATACTCACACCGCCATGACTGTGCTGCAGGTTTCAGGAGGCCAAGTGGATGGACATTCAAGTTGGAGATGTGGTCCGGCTGAGGAAAAACGACTTCATCCCTGTAAGCGCTCCTCGTGTTGCTGAGGCTGAGGGTTTGGGGTTTCGGGGGGAGCTGTGTTCTCTAGGGTTGTTTTTTTTTACGTCTTAATTTCAGGTGTAATTTATTTTCACCTTTCTTTCATTTAATTTGTGGTTTAATTGTGATTGTGTTTAATTAATGAGGATTTCTAAGGTAATTAGTGTTTCCTGTTTTGTCTCATGCAGGCTGACATCCTGCTGTTGTCCACCACTGACCCAAACAGCCTGTGTTACGTAGAGACGGCTGAACTCGATGGGTAAGAGGTTTTTGTTTTGTTTATTATCTTTCCCATTAGTGAAATATGATGTGTATAAAAATTCACTCATCACTTGTTCTTCATATTGTATAAGAATTTCCTAATGAACCGACCAATAGAAACGCGCCAAAATGACTTGGAGTCAAACTCATTTTACATCGACGTCCATTGAAAGTTAAGAAGGTTTTTGCCTTTTCCTCTAAAGTTGCCGTTTTGGAGATGCAAGGTTTTTGCAGGACCGCGACACTGACAGTATGCATATTGCGATGATGACCCACCCACTCACTGACCCACCCACTCACTGACCCAGCCACCCACTCACTGTCCCACCCACTCACTGTCCCACCCACCCACTCACTGTCCCACCCACCTACTCACTGACCCACCCACTCACTGACCCACCTACTCACTGACCCAGCCACCCACTCACTGACCCACCCACTCACTGACCCACCCACTCACTGACCCACCCACTCACTGACCCAGCCACCCACTCACTGACCCACCCACTCACTGACCCACCCACTCACTGACCCACCTACTCACTGACCCAGCCACCCACTCACTGACCCAGCCACCCACTCACTCACCCACCCACTCACTGACCCACCCAATCACTCACTCACTCATCCACTTCCCCACTCACTCACTCATCCACCCACCCACTCACTGACCCACCCACTCACTGACCCACCCAATCACTCACTCACTCATCCACTTCCCCACTCACTCACTCATCCACCCACCTACTCACCCCCTCACTGACCCACCCACTCACTGACCCACCCACCCACTCCCTTACACATCCACTCCCCCACCCACTCACTCACCCACCCACCCACTCACTCATCCATCCACCCACTGACCCACCCACTCACTGAACCACCCACCCACTCACTGACCCACCCACTCCCCCACTCACTCACTGACCCACCCACTCACTCCCTTACACATCCACTCCCCCACTCAACCACTCAACCACTCACCCACTCACCCACTCACCCACCCACTGACCCACTCCCCCACTCAACCACTCATCCATCCACTCACTGACCCACCCACTCACTGACCCACCCACCCACTCACTTATTCATCCACTCCCCCACCCACTCACTCACCCACTCACTGACCCACTCACTCACTGACCCACTCACTCACCCACTCACTGACCCACCCACTCACTGGAACACTGTAAATATCAGGGTTTAGAGCCGGTATTGGTACTCTGTATCGGCAGATACTCAAATCTGGCATCGGGAAGGAAAAAGTGAAAGTGGTATCCGTGCATCCCTAGTTAATGACTTTGCTCAAGGGCCCGACAGTGGCAGCTTTAGTGAACTTGGGTTTCGAACCCTCAGCCCTGTCTTCAGTAACCCAGGGCTCTAAGTGGGTGCTGGGTTTAAGCTGTTTTCACTTCAGCCAGGCTGAAAACGCTGCATGGAACTGTTCTGACGTAATGGACTAATGTCTGATTTGTGGGTGTTTTTTAAGCTCAGCAAAACCCAACACCGCGCACACACACACATATATATATATATACACACACATACATATATACACACACACACACATATATATATATACACATACATATATACACACACACACACACACACATATATACACACACACACACACATACATACATAAATACACACACATCACTGCTCTTTTCCCATCCTCTTTAAAAGGGCTGTGTTTTCCCGGCTGATAGTATTTCATTGCCACGTCTCGTGGTGAGCTGTACAGGATGAGGATCCTCTTCAGTCAATATTGGCTCTGGGTTTTACGTGGTTTTACAGATCCAGAAACAGCAGTGACCTTTCTGCCTTAGACCGCGCCGTCCGGGGAATATTCCATTGGAATAAAGACGGAATAAATCAGTTGGAAAGAATTCATGTAATGATTATCATGAAAAAATGTAATTATATTATTAAATTACGTGACATTTAATGAAATATAATTAAATGTAATTTAATAAAATTAAATAAAATACATTAAACTAAATTAAATAAAATATTAAATTAAATAACATTCAATTCAATTAACAAACCCTCAATGCCACTTTTTAAAGTACTAATATAACAAAAAATGCATACAATATTAATAACATAAATAAATCTAAAATAAAAAAAAAATCATGTTTTTTGGTTTTCTTTTTTTCTTTTTTCCAGAGAGACTAATCTGAAGTTTAAGATGGGGCTGAAGGTCACTCACGAGAGACTGCAGGAGGAGAGTCAGCTGGCCAGGTTTGATGGTAAATATGAGTTGAATGGAAGAGATTTGTCTCTGATTTCAGGTGTTGATCGTACGCTACTGTTCAGAAGTGTGTGTGTCTGTGCGTGTGTGTGGAGACTGGAATATGATGTCGGGGACGTGAAACTTCAGATATTTAGGTGAAGAAATATGCTGGATAGCTTTTAGCTTTGCTCCCATGTTCCATAGTAGCTGCTGCATTTAACCTCGAAAGGCTTTAGTGTGAGGGGTTTATGTAAATGTCCGGGGTACAGAATCCACTATGTGTCCCAATATTTGTGGACACCCCTTCCAATGAATGCCTTCAGCTACTTTCAGCTACTCTTCCCTGGACAGTAGAGACAGTTACTCCAGCAAAAGTAGGGTCAGCTCTTGCCCCCCAGCTTACCCCCCCCCTCTTGTCTCTCAGCTATGATTACGTGTGAGGAGCCGAACAACCGGCTGGATAAGTTCACGGGCACCATGAACTGGATGAGGGATGTGTATCCGCTGGACCTGGACAACATGCTGCTCAGAGGCTGCAAGGTCCGCAACACAGAGGAGTGCCGGGGACTCGTCATCTTCGCAGGTTACAGAACTCTCATGCACACACACACACACACACACACACACACACACACATCAACATCAACATCAACATCAACGTAACCGTCTGAGTCTCTCTCTCTTTTTCTGTCTTTCTGCAGGAGCTGACACTAAGATTATGAGGAATGGTGGGAAGACCAGGTTCAAACGCACAAAGATAGACTTCCTAATGAACTACATGGTGTACACTGTAAGTTAGCATTAACCCTAAACGGCACATTACACTTTCAGTTTCTTAAAATGTATATATATTAAAGCACACCCTGTGTCCACATATATGCAGACAGCCACTCCAAACTCTTTACAATAGCCTTGATTTTTAGAAGAAACTGAATGAGCAGGTGTCCCAATACTTTTGTCCGTATAATGTATATAGGGAACAGTAGAAGAAGTGACCCTATTAAATGTTAGGTGACCCTGAGCTGATCTTCTATTGAGATCAGTAGTGATGCCGTTTAACTCGACTAACACGGGGAATCTGACCGGACTCTGTTGTCTCGGCTGTGGTCAGATCTTTGTGCTGCTGATCCTGGTGTGCGCTGGCCTGGCGATCGGACACACGTTCTGGTACGAGCAGATCGGGAGCCAGGCTTGGTATCTGTACGACGGCAAAAACCAGACGGCCTCCTACAGAGGCTTCCTCAGCTTCTGGGGCTACATCATCGTCCTCAACACCATGGTGCCCATCTCGCTCTATGTCAGGTGAGACCCCCTTAGCCTCTCTAGTGTATATTTTGGTGGGTATAAACACGTCATTTGTCAAATGTTTGTGGACACCTATTCTAATAAATGCATTCGGGTGGTTTAAGCTGCACTCATTGCTGACACAGATGTGCAAATGCACATACACAGCTTGTCTAGTCTCTGTAGAGATGTACTGCCAATTGATTAGGACTCTCTGGAGCAGATAGTAAACATGATGAGCCTATGGGCACCATGCTGCCTAATGCCAGACGTGGGCTAGTAGAGGGGTATAAACCCCCCCCAGTTGGAATTGGACTTCACACGCAACTGGTTGACTATAGCATCTCTCTGTCTTTCCCACAGTGTGGAGGTAATTAGGCTGGGCCAGAGTAAGTTCATTAACTGGGATCTGCAGATGTATTTCTCTGAGAAGGACACTCCAGCCAAGGCTCGCACCACCACTCTGAACGAGCAGCTCGGCCAGATCGAGTACATCTTCTCCGACAAGACGGGCACTCTTACACAGAACATCATGGCCTTCAAGAAGTGCACCATCAGCGGGCGCACCTTCGGTAAGAGCCTAAGTGCTTAATGACCTGCTTCTGCACTGCAGTGTTAGTGTGAGTGCTTATGGTATCTGAAGAGCGCTGTTAGCCAAGCAGCCAAGTGAGAATTCCTCTCGAGCTGAGAGCGGGGGTTTGCCATTGAGGCGGCTGGCTAAGCAAACAGGGCCATCGTCCCACAGCATGTGATTAAAACATTAACAGGTTTGTAACTGGATAATATTGCAGGGAATGTGATGAAGAGTTGTGCTTTATATTATTAGAATTTTATAATCCCAGAAATGTAGAACAGCCTTGCATATAACTCCTATTAAAACCATATAATATTAAACAGGATACAATTACAGGGTCCTGACCATTAATGTAATGGTATTTTTACCAGTAATTTAATGCCTTATTACATTATTGCATATAAAATTACTGGTAAAAATGTCATTACAGGGTCTTCACTGGTAAAGGAAGGGTATTTTTTTGTACCAGTAATTTAATATTGAATAATGTAATAAGAGATTCAATTACTTGTAAAAATGCCATTACAGGGTCTTGGCATTAAATTACTGGTAAAAATACCATTACACTAATGGTCAAGACCCTGTAAAGGCATTTTTCCAATAATTTAATTCCTTATTACATTATTAGGTTTTACTTTACTGGTAAAAATACCATTACACTAATGGTCTTGTTATATTATTACATACTAAATTACTTGAATTTACTGCACTGAAAATGCAGGTACAGTTGACTGTTGGGTATTTTTACCAGTATTTGTACCAGTAATTTAATATCTAATAATGTAATAAGAGATTCAATTACTTATAAAAATCCAATTACAGGGTCTTGACCATTAGTGTGATGATATTTTTACCAGTAATTTAATGCCTTATTACATATTAAATTACTGGTAAAATTATGGGTAAAATATGCCATTACAGTGTCTTGACTGTTAAAGGAATGGTATTTTTGCCAGTATTTTAATACTTAATAATGTAATAAGATATTAAATTACTAGTAAAAATGCCCTTGCAAGGTCGTGACAAAAATGTTTTGGTACTTCTATCAGGTCTTTCAAGTAATGCCTAATAATGTAATAAGGGACTAAAAAATTACATTAATATGTATGACATTAATAGACATGGTAACACTTGATTTGAACACAAATCTATTATTATAAAATTATTATTTAGGGTTTATTAAGTTCTTTTTGTTGTTCAATATTCAGAATGTATTCACCATGCGTTCATATTTATTCATTAGGACCTGTGTTTGTACATATTTGGACATTTAATATGATACAATTTAATATTACTAATAATTATGTATTATTAAAGTTGTATATTAAAATATATATATATATATATATATATACAACATTCCTGGCAAAGGCACACACACACACACACACACATTCACACACACACACACACACACACACACACACACACACACACACACACACACACACACACAGGCCCAGTGTTTTGAACAGAGTCACTAGTGTGAAACAGGGTCTCGGGTATCCATCTCCCTAAAGCCTGTACGGTAAACTGTCCCGGGATCAAACAGCCAACAGCGAGACACCCGAAACCACAGCAACAGATCACATATCTTAATGAGCTCCAACTACAGTCGAGCTTTAACACCGTTTGCAGTCGGGTTACTGACCCCGCTCCCACTGACTCTGATGTGCAAATGCGCACACACACACAGCTTGAATAGTCCTTATAGAGAAGTACTGCCAATAGATTAGGACTCCCTGGAGCAGATAAACCAAACATGTATCTATTGGCACCATGCTGCCTAATAAAGCCAGGCGTGGGCTAGTAGAGGGGTATAAAGCCCCCCAGCAGCATTGAGCTGTGGAGCAACAGTAGAGGAGCTGTGTTCTCTGGTATGATGGATGGTGGTGGTGGTGCTCCATCCAGTACTTTTGGGATGAGTCAGTTCTGCTGGGTCTGTAACTCCGCCTCCACTGGTGATGTTGACCCTCCTATTGGTTGCACACACCAAGCCCCGCCTCCACATGCTTGCTATCGTCTACCCCCTCGTCTGCATTTTTCAGGTAGGCCGAGAGGGCGGGGATCAGCAGATATTGAAGGTGGAGCTAGTCTTGAACAAGGTTCTTCAAACAGGTTCTTCAAATTCATTGAAAGGTTCCTTAGGGAACCTTATGCATTCTTACGAAGAACCCATCTATGGAACTATGGAAATAATGTAAATAACACCCCATAGAAGAACCACCTTTGGTTGCATGAGGAACCGTCTTTGTGATGGAGATGTGCGAGTGTGAAGAACCATCTCAGGTTCTTGATCAATTTGAAGGTTCCTCACACTCTGATTGTATGCCTGTTAGTATCCATAGCAAACGTTACAGTGGTTCTTTTGTGCCGTCGCTTAAAGAATCGTTAGCATGGCAGTAAATTTCCCCTTTCTGCATTTCTCTGGTTTTTAGGGAACCCTATGAGTGCCGATGGTGTGCCACAGGAACATGGGAAGGTACAGAGCTTTTAAAAATGTTTAGAAATGCAGAACGTTCCTCTTTGCACCATGTAATGTAACGATGGTTCCTGTCCTCCCCCCACAGCCTGTAGACTTCAGCTGGAACAAATACGTCGACAGGAAGTTCAAGTTCTTTGACGGTCACCTCATTTCTTGCATCCGCTCCAAAAAGGACGTAGAGATGATGGAGTTCTTCAAGCTGCTCTCTCTGTGCCACACAGTCATGGTGGAGCAGAAGCAAGGTGAGAAGATCTACTTCTTAGACCAGTCCAGTCCCAGGTCCCCCAGCGTTGAGCTGTGGAGCAGTGGAAGGGACTGTGTTCTCTGGAATGATGGATGGTGGTGGAGCTCCATCCAGTACTTTTGGGATGAGGTGAGGTGGGGTGGTGACCATCATCATCCAACATCCTGGCATTACTAAAGCTCTGGTCACTCAGTGCAGTCAAGTTCTCAGTAGAGAAACAGGGAATGAGAGAGTGTCCAAATACTTTTGTCCATGTTGTGTACTATTCTAATTCTTCTTGTTGTTATTGATCATTATTGAACGTTGACCTAGAATCGTCCTTTTTTCACCCTGAGTATTTTGTTTGTGCAAACCTTGTATCTCCAAAACATCAACTTTTCAGGAGAACTTAACTTTCATTTCGGAGCATTTCTATTGGTCCAAAACGTGAAAAATGGCAAAAATGAGTGTTATGAATTTGCATGAAACGACCGCTTTCTCACGCTCTATCATCCGTGCTTTCAGGTGAGCTGGTGTACCAGGCTGCGTCTCCAGATGAGGGCGCTCTGGTCACTGCGGCGCGATGCTTCGGCTTCGTGTTCCTGTCCCGTACTCAGGACACCATCACCATCAGCGAAATGGGCACGGAGAACACGTACGAGATGCTGGCTCTGCTCGACTTCAACAGCGACCGAAAGCGGATGTCCATCATCCGTGAGTGACCCTTGCTCTGTAGATGAGTCTCTCTCTCTTTCCACCCCTCCCTCTCCCTCTCGCGTATGTGTTTCCTTGCTCAGGTCAAAGGGCCCATACCATAGAAAACCTCTCTGCCCAAATGCAAGCACTCCCTTTAGCTGATCATTAGCACATCGGCTTGGCGATATATATATATATGTGTGTGTGTGTGTGTGTGTGTGTGTATATATATATATATTATATAAGCTTATTTAATACTGAGTGGTGAGTAGAGGATGGACAATGGCTGTATTATTGAAAGTATTGACCCTGTAAACCTGCAGTGTGTTGACTAACTCTGTGGGGTGTGTGTGTGTGTGTTTGCAGTGAAGTTCCCTAATGGTCGTATCAAGCTGTATTGTAAAGGAGCCGACACCGTGATCTACCAGCGGCTCAGTCCAAACTCCAAGCACAAAGAAACCACCCAGGAGGCTCTGGATGTAAGTGTGAGGGGTCATATGAGTGAATATCACGATACAAAGGTGTCGCTTCAAAGGTTCTGTGAGGTTTGAGGTCTTGGTCCTGAATGAGGGACACAATGAGACGAGACGAGATGACCATTTTCACCATTAGTGTCGGACCCAGCTGTGCAGTGAACACACACACACACACACACACACACACCAGTGAAAGTAGAGAGGGTAAAGGGCCTTGCTCAATGGCCCAACAGGGCAGTCATGGAGCTTCTGCTGTGTGATTTAGTTTCACAAACAATAATATTAATAATACAATACTTAATACTTTTTCTACTTATGATTGTGTATAACACACTACTCACACACTATGTAATATTTATAGTGTAAAGTATATTTATAATATTTTATTATTTATACTTAATAATATATGATATAGTACTTAATACTTCACATTCAGTGATATATTATGCAATGTTTAATATTTGTACAAGTAAATATTGTATAATTAAAATATGTTTTAAATGTGATGGTATAGGATAAATAATGCAATTCTTAATACTTTATATGTATATAATAAAATATGACACAGTACTTAATATTTTACATACAATAATATATAATGCAAAATATATAATGGTAACCCTGTATATTTACTTCATGTATTTATTAATAACCCTGACTTATGTCTTGAAAAGCCTGATGCTGGCCTGATATTTATAATGTATAATATACTAATAGTATTCTTTTTATCCATAATAAAATATGATACAATACTTAATACTTGGCATACAATAATATATTATGACCCCACAGAAGATATTATTTAATTTACATAAAAAAACAAACTGATTGAGAAACACTGGATCAATTTCAGGACTTTATATTACTACTATCTATTATATTAATATTCTCTTTAGTATTACTATTATCTTTATTATTATTATTATTATTATTATTATTTTACTACTTACTCTCTTTGGGTAGCTGCGCTTCACTGTATCTGCTGGACCTGCTCTGTGAACCCCTTTATGTATTTGTTTATTTTTAGTATTTTTATTCTTATTTAGTGTTTTAGTTATAGTTATTGTTTATTATTATTATTTTTATTTACCTTTGACACTACATTTGTATGAATGCATCTGTGTTGTAGAAACCTTTGGTGTAATTAAAAAAATATATAAACATTGATTTATATATATATATATATATATATAACGTTATATGTATATAAAACACTATATATATATATATATATATATATATATATATATATATATATATATATATATATATATAATATATATATATATAACAGTGCTTGTAATGCATGCAGTGTATAATTATGTTTTAAACTTAATAATATATAACATACAATAATGTATAATACAATACTTCTCATACAATACAATATAATGCAATAGAAAATAATTTAAATACTTAAAATGGTATATAATACTGTCCTTTTTTTAACCCTGTATATTTACCTTATGGCCTACAAAGCTAGAAATGAATCAGCCCCTCGTTACCTGATGGCAGTGGTCAAAACCTGCCCTTTGAGCTTCACGTAGAGCTCCTTCTTTCCTCCGTCATTAGCTGTGTTTCCTCCCCCCCCCTCCTACAGGGCTTTGCCAATGAGACCCTGCGGACGCTGTGTTTGTGCTATAAAGACATCAGTGCTGCAGAGTACGAGTCATGGGCTCAGAAACACAAGGAGGCCAGCGTGGCCATGATCAACCGCGAGCAGGCGCTGGACCGGGTCTCTGAGCTCATCGAGACCGACCTGATGGTAAATAGTTTGGATTTATTGTGTGTACTGTATGGTGCCCGTTGACCTGGTAGTGACCTGGCTATTTAGAAAGACCTAGTCAGAGGTGAACTATGGCTTCAGTTACATTGATTTCAGCATTCAGTGCATTCTGGGACTGTGGATTTTTACCGCTTTAAATGTCATGTCTGTATAAGCTCCGCCCCCTCTCCACCACTACTGATCTATATGTACCTATATCTACACAACCATTGGACAAACTGCTTCCCACCACAGCTGACTGACCACAGCCTGAAAATACCCTTTTCATTTATTTATATATATGTGTGTATATATATATGTGTATATATATATATGTGTATATATATGTGTGTGTGTGTGTGTGTGTGTGTGTGTGTATGTGTGTGTGTGTGTGTGTGTGTATTATTTGTTTGATAAATGATATATATTATATTAATATCTTTATATTTATATGTATAGGATTATTGTATTATTTATATGTGTATATTGATTTATTATTTAATTATTTTATTTATTAATCCATTTGTTAGATTTACACGAAAATAAACAAAAGGTTATATAAAATGTGTTAAAAATTATAAATATAATTTTAAATAAATAAAAATATATATTTTTGCTTTTTATTTAAAGGCATAATTGTACTAAAAGCAGATGATTTAGACATGTAGGCATATATTTAATCCATTATTTTATTATATATATATATATATATGATTTTTTAAATGATCTATTTATTTTAGTTTTTTTTGTTGGTAAATTATTAAAATATTGTATAATATATTAATGTTCATTAACATGATTTTAGAGGTATTTAACTCCCTCCTACAAACACACACACACACTGCCATAGTCCTACAACTTGGTCTAACTTGAAGCCCTCCCAGATATTAAATCCTGACCACGATGGGTGTAACTGTGTGTCCCCAGTATCCCCAGCTATCACTCCTCTGCTTAATCAGCTCTAATATCTGTGTGAATCAGCGCAGCTTTGTTTTCCTGCTTGCGTCTCATTAGCTAATGTGTTAGCCAGGTGTTTTGGAGCAGAACACTCATCTGTTACTCTGTGGGACACCGGAGTCTCATACGCTGAGTTCACATAGCCTCTGTTTCTCCACTGTGTAGCTCATTGGGGCAACGGCCATTGAAGACAAGCTTCAGGATGGAGTTCCAGAGACCATTGCCAAACTGGCCAAGGCTGACATCAAGATATGGGTTCTGACTGGAGACAAGAAAGGTTAGTAATCAAGTTGGGGGATTTTTGGAAATCCCACTCTGCTCCCCCATTGGCATGCTGGGGTTCAATTCCTCACCACACCACACCACACTACACCGATTGTGAACTGTGCCCTTAACATCTCGTACCCCCTGCTCAAACAGAGACCGCCGAGAACATTGGCTACTCCTGTGAGCTGCTGACGGACAACATGCAAATCCACTACGGAGAAGATGTAAAGTAAGGAACTCTGAAAAGGCTTACATTAAATGGACAAAAGTATTGGGACACCTGCTAATTCACTGGTTCATCTGAAATCAATGGTAATAAAAAGAAGTTTCTCCAGCTTTTGTTGGAGTAACTGTCTCTACTGTCCAGAGCAGAGGACTTTCTACTAGATTTTGGAAGAGAATTGCAGTGAGGATTTGATTGTGTTCAGTGACAAGAGCTGTGAGGTCAGGATATTGAATGATGATCACCACCCCACCTAATCCTAAAAGTACTGGATGGAGCTCCACCATCCATCCTTCCAGAGAACACAGTTCTTCCACTGCTCCACAGCTCAACGCTGGGGGGCTTCATATACCACTCAAGCCCAAACCTGGCATTAAGAGGCATGGTGCTAATAATAGCTGAATGTGTTCATGAGTAGGGGTGTCCACAAACATTTGGACATATAGTTATACTTGCCACCGCGTTCTCCTTCCTCTGTAACTCTGTTAAACTGTGAGATGCACTGACTAATAGGCTCTGCCAAAGTGTTCCTAATAAACTGGCAGGTCTCTGTCTCACCGTTTACCGCTCTCTCTTTCTTCACATAGTGAGAAGCTGTCCGTCAGAATGACGAGGAGGCGGACCGAACCCGACGGAGGCCGGAAGAAGAAAGAGAAGGAGCCCTTTTTCTCGGGCTCTGACAAAAAAAACGCTCTCATCATCACTGGAGGCTGGCTGGTACGTGCATTCCCAGTCAGAGACCTGGAGGAGGTGTTTCTCCAGCTTTGGAGCTGGAGCAAGTCCTGAAAGTTAAGCCCCTCCCCCTTGTTTCTCCTCTGTTTCTACAGAACGAGATCCTGTGTGAGAAGAAGAAAAAGCGCCGGCGTCTGCGGCTGAGGCGTCTGGGGAAGCGCCCGCCTCCTTCTAACCCGCAGGATGGCCAGCCCATGGACGACTGGGAGAAGGAGCTGAGGCAGAGGGATTTTGTGGACATGGCCTGTGAGTGCAGCGCGGTCATCTGCTGCCGCGTGACCCCCAAACAGAAGGCCAACGTGGTCAGCCTGGTGAAGCGCTACAAGAAGGCAGTGACCCTGTCCATCGGAGATGGAGCCAACGACGTCAACATGATCAAGAGTGAGTGGATGGAGTAGTTGCACGTTGTGTCCAAATGTTTGTGGACACCCCTTCACTGACAGAGATGCAAAGGTGTTAAAGTATTCCCATTCATTCCTCAGGTAGAAGTAAGTGGAGATACGAGGGTTTAAAAGACTTCTATAGAAGTATCAACTGAAGCTTTTTACTCCAGTAAAAGTGTAAAAGTACTGGTTTCAGAACGACTTCAAGTAGAAAAGTAAAAGTAATGGAAGGAAAACAAAGGCTGAAAGCTTAGGCCACGCCACAGGGGTCTATAGTGCACTACCCCCTCCCTCCCCTCCCCAAAACCCCATTTCTCTAAAAGTCATAATGAGGAGAATGATCTATTAAAATGTTGATGTTAAAAATGTTGGGCTGCACTAGGCTCCTGTTTCAGCTGCAGATCTGCCCATTGAAAATGAAGCATTTCAGTAATATCAGCTCTATTAAAGGAGCGTCTCTGTGCTCTACTGAGCATTAACATGAGCTTCATGGAGGAAAATATGAGGAGTCGTTGTCTAGAAGTTCTGTAAAGCTGCAGAAAGTCAGACTTCAGAGGCGTGTGATCAATAAGCTTTATTGGAATGTAAATGTGGGGCTCAGTCGGGACGTTTCACTGCAGCTCTCTTGAGTCTCTGCCACGGACACAGTCTTCATACTAGACTACAGACGTCTGCTGTGAGCTCGCTGGAGAGTGACGGGACGTGTGCAGGTGTGATGATCTCTTATAAACCAATAGGGAGTCAGAATGGAGTCTGTTTATACTTCTCATCCAATCAGGATCAGACTCACACTTTCCGGATGGAGAAATTTATCTGGAGAGGGTTTTTATTGATGATGAGCCGGAATGAAAACTAAGGGAGATGAAATAGGAGGAACGAGGCTGTTTTTAAAATGTAAGGAGGAGAAAGTTCAGATAATTGGGGGAAAATGTGAGAAGTAGAAGTAAAAAGTCTGAAAAATCAATAATTACTCCAGTAAAGTTTAGAGAACCTACATTTCTACTTGGCTGACTCTCCTTGTTTTCTGTCCCCTTTCGATGCTCCACAGCTGCAGACATTGGTGTGGGCATCAGTGGACAGGAGGGCATGCAGGCGGTGATGTCCAGCGACTACGCCTTCGCTCAGTTCCGCTATCTACAGCGCCTCCTACTGGTGCACGGCCGCTGGTCCTACATCCGCATGTGCAAGTTCCTGCGCTACTTCTTCTACAAGAACTTTGCCTTCACTCTGGTTCACTTCTGGTTCTCCTTCTTCAATGGATACTCCGCCCAGGTGAGGGGCTCAGCCAATCCAGAGCTGGGGTGCTCCCACTTTGGCCGAGCAGGGCTTTATTAAGACTCCAAGAACTACCCCCTAAAACTGTCCCCTATAACCAGACGATCTACATTGACCAGATCAGGGTAATGTTAATGAGTCAGTGTAATGCAGGGCTGGGCGATATTGTAAAAAATATTGTATCACGATATTTTTAAGGATGATATTAGTCACGATAGACATGATTACAGAGAAAATTAATCAGTAGTGACAGATTTTTAAAAACTACTATTTAGAGACTCTCCCATATTTAGTACAGTGATTTTTATTTTATTAATTTTATTTATATCTTCTGCACTTCATCCAGTTAAACCAGTCTGATTTCATAGTTAAAATAGAACATGCAGTTGATCAGTGTTATTTAAGCCCTGATCATATCCACAATATGCTAAGAAAAGCATATTGTGTATCACAATAAAAAAAAAAGGTACCACGATACGATAAAATATTGTCATGTTGTTGTAAAGATGTTGTAAAGATGTGCTAATTAACCTGATTGATCCCTGATCCCACATCTTCGGTATCTGACATGTGCTTATTTAGCTGAGAATGGGAGATTCTAGGCCACCCATATTGGTAACAGACCCTAGAATTAGACGGTCACCAATCTCATTTCTGCAAAATACATGCCAATATATGTCTCACACACTCTTGGACGCATTCAGAACATCCACATTTTCGTTTATTTGGCCGATCAATGTGGTTTAGAGCAGCCTGTGACTTTCCTCAGTCTATAAACCCAGACTAAACTTCTCCAGAGAGCTGGATGGTAGCAGCAATTTGGGGGAAACTGTTCAGATTTGAGCTTAAATAAATGAAATTTGTTATTCGTGATGTTTAAATAAGTTTCTGATTGATTTTTAAGCAAATAAAGGAGGTTTTTGCTGTGTATTTATGAAGAAATGATTATTAGCCTAGCATCTCCTGATAGCAAACATGTGCTGTTGCACTCACCCAGCTTGTCTAGTCCCTGAAATAGTGCTAATAAAAGAGGACTCTCTGGAGCAGATGCACATGAGCCTATTGGCACCATGCCTCCTAATGCCAGGCGTGGACTAGAGGGGGTATTAAACCCCCAGCATTGAGCTGTGAAGCACTTTTAGGATGAGTTGGAGTGGTGGTCATCATCCAACATCCTGACCTCACAGCTGACCTCTTGTCGCTGAACACAATCAAATCCTCACTGCAATTCTCTTTCAAAATCTAATAGACAGTCTTCTTCTATGGACAGTAGAGACAGTTACTCCAACAAAAGCAGTAGAAACTCTTTTTAATAGCCTTGATTTCAGATAAACCAGTGATTTAGCAGGTGTCCCAATACTTTTGTCAATTTAGTGTAAGCCTTTTTTCTGTGTAAGATCAGTTACTCCAACAAAAGCAGGGTAATGTCCTTGATTTCCAAAGAAACAATGAACAAGCAGGTGTCCCAATACTTTTGCCCATGTCAAATAAAGTGGGCTTATAAGATATTCATTAATTTTTGTGTTGATTTCTTTCTTTATTTTTTGGCAGACTGCGTATGAAGACTGGTTCATCACTCTTTACAATGTACTCTACAGCAGCTTGCCTGTGCTGCTCGTTGGGCTGCTGGATCAGGTGAGGTTTCACTCCAGGGTTTGAGCTGCTGACCATACAGTGTGTTGTCCTCAGGCTGGACTGACTCCTGTCTCTTCTGTCCGTCACGCAGGACGTGAACGACAAACTGAGTTTGCGCTTTCCGAAGTTGTATCTTCCGGGCCAGCAGGGGACGCTGTTTAACTACAAGAACTTCTTCATCAGCCTGTTTCATGGCATCTTCACGTCTCTCGTCATCTTCTTCATCCCGTATGGAGCCTTCCTGCAGACGATGGGTCAGGACGGGGAGGCTCCGTCTGATTACCAGTCCTTTGCTGTGGTGACCGCATCCTCGCTCATCATCACGGTCAACCTTCAGGTACCGCCGTCATCCCCGAATTCATCATACAAGCTGAACCTGGTGTAAATATAGGTGCTACAAAGGGTTCTCCTACAATGGATCTATAGAAGAACCTGTTTTGGACCAACTGTGGCCAAAAGTTTGTGGACACCCCTTCTAATGAATGCATCCAGCTATTTTAAGTTGCACCCATCGCTGAAACAGATACACAAACGCACACACACAGCTTGTCTAGTCCCTGTAGAGAAGAAGTACTGCCAATAGATTAGGACTATTCTACATTATGAACCTGTTGGCACCATGCTGCCTAATGCCAGGTGTGGGCTAGAGGGGTGTAAAGCCCCCAGCTCCATCCAGTACTTTTAGGAGAGGTGGGAGGTTGGGGATGATAAGGTGGGATGGGGATCATCTATCCAACATCCTGACATCCATGCAATCAAAACCTCACATCAATTCTCAATGTGTCCCAATACTTTTGTCCCTTTAGTGTAATTGTAAGGTAACCCTTTAAAGGTTCCACACACTCACACCTGGTACTAAACATGGTTCTTCTATGGCATCCCTCAAAAAACCCTTAGTAGCAGCTTTTATTTTTGAGAGTTGATTCTTGCTAAGCCTGCTTTCAGTGACCGGCCAAGTGGCCAGTAAAGCAGTGGGCTGTAATGACTGCTGTATGTACTGTGGTCTAGTTATGTGCTGCATGTGCTACCAGTCCTGTCCTAACTCAACCTCGTTGTCCGTCTGTGTGCAGATCTCACTCAACACCTCCTACTGGACTTTTGTGAACTGCTTTGCTGTGTTGGGCAGTATAGCCATTTACTTTGGCGTCATGTTCGACATTCAGAGTGCAGGAATACACGTCCTTTTCCCGTCGCCCTTCACGTTCACAGGTGGGAATTACACCCTGTACACTCAGCCTGTGCTGGTGTAGAGTTTCAGTGGCTTCATCCTGAACGACTTAATGTTTTCCATGCCAGAGCTCCCACTCCAGTGCAGAAAGGGCTTGTGAGCTTCCCGAAAATGATCAGTCTTAGAGGATTATGAGCAAACTGATGACGGCTGTTATGAAAGAATCAGCTATGCTTGTGTTTCTTTACTGTTACATCAAAAAAATGATCAAAATTATGATGCTGATGATTCTGGAATCTCATCCACTGAAAGATGTTATCAGCCTTTGTAAAATACTCATACGCACTTGGCCTCATAAATCTGAAATCTATATTAATGCCAAGCTTGTGGAAAAATAATTGGGGTTTATGATAAATCATTTTACATATTTAAAAACAAAAGACATGTGAAATATATTATTAGAAAAATCTATGAAATTAACCTAGATGTCAATTTCCATCTGCAATCAATAATCAGACAGATTACCCCAGAAGGGGTTTAAATTACTTATTAAAAAGATTGAAATCACTATTGAAGAGGTAGTTCAGGCACTTTTTAAAAGGATTCACATAACTTCTAAAGAGTCAACTTACTTTTCAAAAAGGGTTCAGATCACTTCAAAAGAATTGACTCACTTTTGAAATGTTTTCAGAGAACTTCAAAAGGCTTCAGATAACTTCAGAAGAGTTGACTCACTTTTGAAAAGGGTTCAGTTCGATTCACTTTTGAGGTTATCCATGGCTTTTTGAAGTTCTCTAAATCCTTCGACTCACTTTTAAAAGAGTTCTAAGATACTTTTAAAAGCATTCAGAGAACTTCAAAAGAGTCGACTCACTTTTAAAAGAGTTCTGAAAGACTTTTAAAAGGGTTCAGAGTACTTCAAAAGGGTCGAATCACTTTTGAAATTGGTTCAGAGAACCTCAAAAGGGTCGACTCACTTTTAAAAGAGTTCTGAAAGACTTTTGAAATGGCTTCAGAGAACCTCAAAAGGGTCGACTCACTTTTGAAGTTCAGAGGGGTTCAGAGACCTTTAAAAGACTCAACTAAAGACTTTTAAAAGGGTTCAAATAACTTCAAAAGGGTTCAAATAACTTTAAAAGACTCACACACAAGTATTCTGTTTGCTTTTGAAAAGGGGTTGAATCACAGAACAGGCGTCCTCTGGGTTTTAGCTGCTGAACTGCAGCACAGCCCCACTTTAAGAAGAAGCACTTTGTGAGTAACGAACAGGTCGGGCTAGTTGTTCATTTGTCGTTGAGTTCATGTGGTACTTCGGTTACGTAGGTATTTGAACCCCTAAGTTTGGTTGGTTGAATCAGGTGTGTTGAGATCAGGTATAACTCTAGAATGTGCAGAGCAGGGGAGGGGGATCCAGGTCCAGACACTGCTGCTCTGGGCCAAATATTTATTGGTTGTGAAGCCTAGCACTGTCCGCTGTTCTCATTATAACCAGTGCAATGTGGTCTTCTTCTTTCCCAGGTGTGGCCTCAAACGCTCTGAGGCAGCCCTACCTGTGGCTCACCATTATTCTCACAGTGGGCATCAGCCTTCTCCCAGTCATCTGCATCCAGTTCCTCTCCAAGACCATCTGGCCTTCTGTAGGAGACAAAGTAAGGCCTGTATGGAGCACACATGCAACACAGATGTTTTGCACAGATGTTGATTGCACTCGTTGCTGACATAGATGTGCAAATGCACACACACACACACACACACACTTGTCACAGCTTGTCTAGTCTCTGTACAGAAGTACTCCCAATAGAATAGGACTCTCTATGGCAGATAAGCATGATGACCCTACTGGCACCATGCCTCCTAATGCCAGGCGTGGGCTAGTAGAGGGGTAAAAAGCCCCCCAGCATTGAGCATTGTGGAAGAACTGTGTTCTCTGTAATGATGGACGGTGCACCATGCAATGCATCATCATCCAACATCCTGACCTCACGAACGCTCTTGTCGCTGAATACAATCAAATTCTCACAGCAGTGCTCCTCCAAAATCTAGTAGAACCCCTTGTCCCCTGTACTGTAGAGACAGTTACTCCAACAAAAGCAGGATAGACTCCTTTTAATGCCCTTTGATTTCAGAAGAAGTCATGAATGAGCAGGTGTCCCAATACTTTTGTCTTTTAATAATGGCATACTGACTGAGCTCTTTTTTTTCTTTTTTTCTCCCCTGTAGGTCCAGAGAAACAAGAAGAAGTACGAGCTGGAGGAGGAGGAGGAGGAGAAGAGGAGGAAGCCTCCAGCGTTTCAGCGTGGTGGTCGCTCTCGGCGCTCCGCGTACGCCTTCTCTCACTCCCGCGGATACGCCGACCTCATTGCGTCAGGCCGCAGCATTCGGCAGAAGCCGCGAGCCCGTCCTGAGCTTCGGGACAGCATCCGGGAGGTTCCGCAGGCCGAGAACATCTGAGATGGACCTCCGCTGTCGCTGTGTTTTGACAAGCAGGACAATCAGAGTTGTGTCGGAAGTCATGTCATCGCTGTGCTTTCTCTGAGCCGCGGTGCTCACTTTACAGAAGAAGGCAAGAACTTCGTGAACTTTAATGTGGGTTAACGTAACAAGATTTTGGTTCCATGTGATTTTTAGGGCCATTTTGATTGGTCCATTCACCAACGCAGGACAGGTTTCGTCTGTGATTCCGTTCTTCAGTGGTTTGGTTGTGGTTTTAAAAGCAGTCGGCCCCGTCTACACTCTCAGCCGTTCGCCCTAGACCAGTGGTTTCCAACCCCTGGTCCTGGAGCACCTCCTGCCCCCCCACGTTGTAGCGGTTACCTGGCTCTGAACACACCTGATCAAGCACAGGTCTTAATTAGCAAGCCCGGAGTGTGTTCGAGCAGGAAACCACTATAATGTGCAGAGCAAGGGGTTCTCCAGGACCAGGGTTGGCCACTCCCTCCCTTCTTTTTACGGAGCTCAGGGGAAGGATGTAGGGAAAGTGGCTTAAAAGCATTATGGGCGGAGACTGTGGAGAGGAAATATAGGCCGTTTGAGCCAATGGGAATAAATTATAATAAAAAAAGAGCAATAAATAAGGGTTTATATATATATATATATATATATATATATATATATATATATATATGTATATGTATATGTGTGTGTGTGTGTGTGTGTGTATATATATATATATATATATATATATATATATATATATATATATATATATATATATATATATACTCTTGAGTTTATAGAAAGGGAAGGGATCCAGGCGTTCTCAATGAACCTCACTTGGAAAGTCTTACCACATCCCAACTACTGGTTTTTAAAACTCTGTATCTGCAGTGTGTGGTGAACTGTGTCTCTCAGGATTTTTTGGTGTGTCGGATTTCGAAATTTCACTTCGTTAAAACATGATAAGCTGCAAATCGACACTCTCGAGATCTCCCAGAAAATTTAAAACACTGTTTGTTTAAGAAACACCATGAATTTTCAATGCAAGCCAATGTGGCCTGTATTACTCAAGGCCATTTTGGAGCCTTTCTATTGGTCCCTTTAGGGCGTAGGTCAGCTTAAGGTTATAAAATTAAATAAAATGTAATTAAATTGAATTTTACTTAGATACAAGGTTTTGTTCCACCTGATAATTCCTGACCATTTTTTTTTTTTTTTTTTTTGCCTAAAGACACTTTTACAGCAGTATATCAGCTACAGTAGGTATTTGGGGTGATTGTTGTTTATTCATCAGCTCATATTCTTGTATTTAATAAATATCACAGCCCATATTGATTAATAACTGTAGGATTACAGTGTGAGATATGCATAAAATTGGCTATTATTGTTATCCCCAGTTATGCTGTGTGTAACTGGGGATACATATGCTTTGTATATGCTCAGTGTCACCCTAGAACCTTATACCTCCATTTTTGCCGTTTTTCACTTTTTCCCATAATGTGAATCCAGCAGCTGTTCTTTACCTAGTACCCAAATTTCGTGATGAACGGACCAATAGAAATGCTCCAAAATGACTCGGAGTAAAATCGTTTTTCATTGACTTCCATTGAAAGTTATGAAGGATTTTTCCTTCTCCTGTAAAGCTGCCATTTTTGAGATACGAGGTGTTTGCGTGACTGTATCAATATACCGTGTGACCTCAGTGACCTGATGGCATTCACATGGCTTCCCTTTAGCGGGACCGTCGGAGCAGAAAGCCCATTACTTATTCATCCTTCACAAAGCTCCTTTAATTCCACCCCCGCTCCAGAAGGTGCGAGCCTTCCTAGCATTGTGCTGGGATCACGCACAGCTCGGCCGGATGAGGGCGGAGCTTCTCCTGAGGTTCTGCGTCTTTAATTGGCTCAGAAGATTCCAACCTGATCACATGTCTGTTCGGTTTCCCAGCACCCCACACTCCTACACTCCCAACAATACCGCTGCTTCTAAGGGTTCTTTAAGCAGTGCTGTAGGAGAACCACTTTCGGTTCCATGAATATCCTGTTTGTAGTAGAGAAGTGTGGCCGTTTCTTGATTTGAGGGTTCTTTACCAATCTGAAGGTTCTCCAGACTGCTCTCCATTACAAACTTGGTTCTTGTCTCGAAGAACCATTTGAAGCACCTTTGTTCCAGAAAAGAACCATGTTTTAGTAGAGATGTGTGATTTGAGGGTTCTTTACCAATTTGAAGGTTCTCCAGACTGCTCTCCATTACAAACTTGGTTCTTGATGGAACCGAAAGTGGTTCTTCCCTCAAAGAACCATTTGAAGCACCTTTGTTCCAGAAAATAACCATGTTTGTAATAGAGATTTGTGACCGAGAACCTTGTAAATGTCTCCTTCAGTTGAAGTAAAGGTTCTTTACCAATGTGAAGGTTCTCCAGACTGCTCTCCATAACAAACTTGCTTCTTGATGGAACCAAAAGTGGTTCTTCCAACCTCGAAGAATCATTTGAAGCACCTTTGTTCCAGAAAAGAACCATGTTTAAGGTCTAAAAGACCTTCTCTGGATTGTAGATCGTTGAAGGTTCTTCACATTCATACATTCCATCAAGCATGGTTCTTTGTGGAACCAAAAGTAGTTCCTCTTTGGCTCAGAGAACCATTTAAAGCACATGTTTGTAAAAGAGGTGTGTGACCTTTTCTTGATTTGAGGGTTCTTTACCAATGTGAAGGTTCTCCACAAGCTTACAAGCTTGGTTCTTCATAAAACCAACAATGGTTCTACCATAAAGAACCATTTGAAGCACCATTGTTCCAGAAAAGAACCATGTTTGTAATAGAGAGTGACCAGGAACCTTTTAAAGGTCTAAAAGACCTTCTCTGCATTGTAGATCATTGAAGGTTCTTTGCCAATTTGCAGGTTCTTCACACTCATACATTCCATCAAACAGGATTCTTCATGGAACCAAAAGTTGTTCCTCTTTGGCTTAGAGAACCCTTTAAAGCACATTCTTGTAGTAGAGATGTGTAACTGAGAACCTTTTAAAGGTCTCCTTCAATTAACGTTCTAAAGGCTGTTTACCAATGTGAAGGTTCTCCACACTCCTCTCTATTACAAACTTGGTTCTTCATGGAACCAAAAGTGGTTCTTCTTCCCTCAAAGAACCGTTTGAAGCACCTTTGTTCCAGAAAAAACGTTTTTAATAGAGACGTGTGACAGTGAACCTTTTAAAGGTCTAAATTTACAGGTTCTTCACACTCATACATTCCATCAAACATGGTTCTTCATGGAACCAAAAGTAGTTCTTCTTTGGCTTAGAGAACCATTTAAAGCACATGATTATAGTAGAGATGTATAACTGAACGTTTTAAAGGTCTCCTTCACTTAAAGTAAAGGTTCTTTACCAATTTGCAGGTTCTTCGCACACACATAATAAAAGTGGTTCTACAATGATATCGCTTATAGAACCATGTGGAGCACATTCTATCATGAGGAACCATGCTTGTAATACAGAATATGTGACCGTGAACCTTTTGAAGGTCTAAACGGTCAGCCAATATAAAGATCCTTTACCAATTTGCAGGTTCTCCACACTCGCATCCCATCAAACATGGTTCTTTATAGAACCAGGAATGCTTTTGAAGCACTTCTTTTCCATAAAGAACCATGTTTATAACAGAGATGTGAGAATGAAGAACCAATCGCGTGTCTTCACACTCACACATGTCTACAAACATGGTTCTTTACGGAACCAAACATGGTTCTTCTCTGAAATCCCCCAAAAAAGAACCACATAGGGTTCTCTGTGACCAGCTGTAAATCTGCTGAATCCAGATCTCTAGCTCACAGTAGAGGCCTGTGAGTAGGCCCTGAAGCTGAAGGCCCTGGGTGGCCGTCGGCCTTGGCTGTGGGTTCTGAGGCAGATGGAGATCAGCTCGAGCCTCTAAATACGGTACCTTCTCAGATGGGTTCTAAGCCAGCACTCCACTGAATCAAGACTTTCACGGCCTTCACCGAGGGGCTTGAATCCTGACCGTCACTCCAGTGTATTGGTCGTCCACGTTATAGTTCTTCTTCTTCTTCTTGCCAAGGGTGGCGGCGGCGATGATGATGATGGTGATGAGGGTGATGGTGATGGTGGTCCTTCCAGGGACACGTTTTGCATCAAGGGATGGCTGTGTACAGTGTGTGTGTGTGTGTGTGTGTGTGTGTGTGTGTGTGTGTGTGTGTGTGTGTGTGTGATCTCTAGGAGGTGGCTTTCAAGTGGTGAACCCATGTTTACAGTAATCCTGCTGCACCTATTGCACTTCCATCTCCTATATTCTTGTTTTTTTGGGGTCTTGAGATGTTCGGACCCCATTCGTCTCCACTTTTGTCTGTTTCTGTGTCGTGGTCTGGCCATGGTCTCGTCCCTTTCCCCTTCCTGGCTCAGATCCGGTTCTATGCATATCTACCTGTCGGTAAAGGGGGTGTCCTCTCAGATTTGTTGTCAGAAACCTGTTACATATTTAAGCTGAACTCAATCTGCCGTATTCAATCAACTGTTATGTGATGCCAGCAATGTCGGTGCCTTACTCTCGGAAAGGAAGCTCTACTTTTTACACGATATTGGTTGTTTTTAATGCACTGTACTGTAATATACCTTGTGTAAATGACTATAAATAAAGAGTTCATTGGACGGCTGTTGTGCCTCTGTTGTGCGTCCCAGCTGCTGGGTCTAAAGGTCCCGAAGTCGCCCCGTTTTGGTCAGCAGCACCTTATTATAATTATCCAACTCATCCCAGAGGTATTGGATGGAGCTCCATCATCATTCCAGAGAATCCAGGTCTTCCACTGCTCCACAGCTCAATGCTGGGGGGCTTCATACCCCCCTTAACCCACGTTTAGTATTGGATATGGTGATCTTAAGGTTCTAGAGATCCAAGAGAGCATGAGTGAGGCCCGGTGCTGATGTTGGTTGATCGGTTCTGCCACTCCAACTCAACCCAGAGGTATTGGATGGAGCTCCATCATCATTCCAGAGAACCCAGGTCTTCCACTGCTCCACAGCTCAATGCTGGGGGGCTTCATACCCCCCTTTAGCCCACTCTTAGTATTGGGCACGGTGATCTTAAGGTTCTAGAGATCCAAGAGAGCATGAGTGAGGCCCGGTGCTGATGTTGGATGATCGGTTCTGCCACTCCAACTCATCCCAGAGTTATTGGATGGAGCTCCATCATCATTCCAGAGAACCCAGGTCTTCCACTGCTCCACAGCTCAATGCTAGGGGGCTTCATACCCCCCTTAACCCACGTTTAGTATTGGATATGGTGATCTTAAGGTTCTAGAGATCCAAGAGAGCATGAGTGAGGCCCGGTGCTGATGTTGGTTGATCGGTTCTGCCACTCCAACTCAACCCAGAGGTATTGGATGGAGCTCCATCATCATTCCAGAGAACCCAGGTCTTCCACTGCTCCACAGCTCAATGCTGGGGGGCTTCATACCCCCCCTTTAGCCCACTCTTAGCATTGGCTATGGTGACTTTAAGGTTCTAGAGTGTCCTGTGTGCTACCGTGACTCCATTGATGTGTGTATCTCTATTGTGTGTCCCAGCTGGGTCTAAAGGTTCCGAAATCGCCCGTTTTGGTCATCAGCACCTTATTATTATTATTATTATTATTATGATTATTATTATGCAAAGGCTGTGAGTGCAGTCATAGTTCTGCAATTCTGGACTGTATACGTCTGTTCCTCTCTCATGCTTTGTTCGTGACCCTCTTTTCACCCTGTTCTTCAAAGGTAAGGACCCCACAGGACTGCCCACCACAGAGCAGGTTCTATCCAGGTGAGCGGGTCAGATGATTCCTAGACCTAGAAGACCCAGAGATATATATACACTATATGTGTCCAAATGTTTGTGGGCAGCCCTTCTAATAAATGTGTTCACCTATTTGCTGAGGCAGATGTGCAAATGGACAAAAGTATTTGGACACCTTTTTTTTTTTTTTTTTTTAAATAGTGAGGTCAGGCTGTTGGAGGATGAGGATGATGATCATCACCACACCTCATCATCCCCAGTTCCCCCAACTCATCTGAAAAGTACTGCACGAAGCTCCACCACCATCCATCATCCCGGAGATCACAGTTCCTCCACTGCTCCACAGCTGCTCAATGCTGGGGGGCTTTATTATACCCCTCTACGCCTACTCCACGCCTGGCATAAGGAGGCATCATGGTGCCAATAGGGTCATGTTTTTTTGGCTCCAGAGAGTCCTAATCTATTGGCAGTACTTCCCTAGAGCTCTATGGGTGAGTGAGAGTGTGTGTGTGTGTGCGTGCATTTGCAATGGGTGCAGCTTAAAGGAGCTGAATGCATTCATTAGAAGGGGTGTCCACAAACTTTTGGACATATAGTGTATATAATGAAGGTATTATCTAGCTACCTCTCTCCACCTCCACCTCCACCTCCCTCTCTCTCGCCCCTCTCTCGCCCCCCAGTGCCTCTATTGATGCACTACACCGCGCTGCTCTGCTTGAGGGGGCGGGGCCTGCCGCGTGATCGTCACGCACGCTGCGTCACCTGCGACGTGGACCCGTGTTCAGCAGGAGCGCTGATGCTAACAGCTAGCCTCAGATACAGATTCCGGGCCGTGTCCCATTTATCGCCGGGACTGGACTGAAGGATCAGCTCATACGAGCAGAAGTCACCAGTTTCTAAGCGCTCTCAGAGCTCTTCTAACGCTCATCAGGTGAGTTCACTCCAACGCCAGATAGCATGCTAAGCTAACGCTAGCCGAGCTCAGGTGAGAGCTGCGGGCTGGGGGCTAGCTGGCTGCTAATGACGTCTACTCTGCAGGGTAGGGGGGCTTCTTCAGCTCTGAGGGGTCATGAGACAGCCTGGCTTCTTTATAAAGTGATGAATTTGACAGCTGTTAGCTTGTATGCTAACTCAGCTCAGAGTTAGCCGGGGCAGGGGGGCCGGGGCAGGGGGTCCAGCTGGCTGTGCAAGTTTGCTTAAGTGATCATCAGTGTCATCAGGCTGTTCCTCATCAAGCCAGTGTTAGAACCTGTTGCTGCAGACTGTACTAGCTAAACACACACACACACACACACACACACACACACACACACTCATCATCAACCTCTTCCAGGAAGGCCTTGCACCTAACCTAAGGATTTGATTGCATTCCGCCACACGAGATCCATGGGAGCATCAGTGAGGCCCGGTGCTGATGTTGGTTGATCGGTTCTGCCACTCCAACTCATCCCAGAGTTATTGGATGGAGCTCCATCATCATTCCAGAGAACCCAGGTCTTCAGGTCTTCTGGGCTAAAGGCTGGGGGGCTTAATACCCCCCTTAACCCACGTTTAGTATTGGATATGGTGTCCTTAAGGTTCTAGAGATCCAAGGGAGCGTCAGTGAGGCCCGGTGCTGATGTTGGATGATCGGTTCTGCCACTCCAACTCATCCCAGAGGTATTGGATGGAGCTCCATCATCACTCCAGAGAACCCAGGTCTTCAGGTCTTCTGGGCTAAAGGCTGGGGGGCTTAATACCCCCCTTAACCCACGTTTAGTATTGGATATGGTGTCCTTAAGGTTCTAGAGATCAATGGGAGTGTCAGTGAGGCCCGGTGCTGATGTTGGATGATCGGTTCTGCCACTCCAACTCATCCCAGAGTTATTGGATGGAGCTCCATCATCACTCCAGAGAACCCAGGTCTTCAGGTCTTCTGGGCTAAAGGCTGGGGGGCTTAATACCCCCCTTAACCCACGTTTAGTATTGGATATGGTGTCCTTAAGGTTCTAGAGATCAATGGGAGTGTCAGTGAGGCCCGGTGCTGATGTTGGATGATCGGTTCTGCCACTCCAACTCAACCCAGAGGTATTGGATGGAGCTCCATCATCATTCCAGAGAACCCAGGTCTTCCACTGGTCCACGGCTCAATGCTGGGGGCTTCATAGCAATGACACACCTGAGGATGGGAAGCACAGAGGCCTACCTCTGGAAAACCAGCTACCTAAAGGCTCCTAAAATACAAGCATAGGTTGGCTGAGGAAATGTGAAGGTTGTCTAAGCTCTGGCCCAACACCAGACCGCCTCAGACCGCTGAAGTTCACGCATGGTCCGTTCCAGGATTTAAGGCGTGGTGAGACGCGGTGAACAAACACTGAAGCTGCTTTTACACACTTTTTTTTTCAGTGGACAATGCTGCAGTGTGTGTGTGTGTGTGTGTGTGTGTGTGTGTTTAACAGGTGTGTGTCAAGGTAGAAACCTGTGTCAGTGCAGGAGGTTTTAGTGGAGGGGCCTGAGGGAAGCAGGTGTAGGTGGTAAAAGCAGGTAAAGCAGGAGCCTGAGCACCACCAGCACCGTCATTAAGAGTTTCACAGTATTAATAATCAGCCTGAGCCGTATGACGGTGTGTTTATATATATGTGTGTGTGTGTGTGTGTGTGTGTGTGTGTGTGTGTGTGTGTGTGTGTGTGTGTGTGTGATGCTGGTCAGAGGTGGGTTTGAGGTGCCCTGCCTTTGTTTCTGATGTTTTTAACTTTTTAAGTTCAGCTTATATGAAATCAAACTGGGTTGGGGGTGAGCATCCAATAATAATAATAATAATAATAATAATAATAATAATAATAGATTTTGTAGCATATTTGTATACAGAATGAAGTCAAAGTGCTTTACAAAAAATAATAATATAAATTAATTATAATAAATAATTAACTAGTGGAATATTACTATTATTATTATTATTATTATTATTGTTGTTGTTGTTGTTATTATAATTATTATCATAAAAATGATATAATTTTAAGTGCAAAGTTTAATGTGATTAACATGAGTACCAAAAAAAAAGCTGTGCAGCAGTGGAAGAGCTGTGTTCCCTGGAATGATGGATGGGGCTCCGTCCAGTTGGGATGAGTTGGGGACAATTATTACGTTATAATAATAACAATAATAATAAGAATAAAAATAATAATAGTAGGAGGTTTGATTTTATGTTTATATACAGAATTAAATCAAGATGCTTTATAAAGAAATAATGCACAATTCCAGAAAATTATTTTAATGGACCAAATGTGAATGTAATAATAATAATAATAATAATAATAATAATTAATATTGTTGTTACTATTAAAACCATTTTATGGATTATTTTGTTAATACTTCTTTTTAAATCACTTTGTCTTCCTTTTGTGTAAAAAAAAAAACGCTGTGAAAATCGAACATGTTTTTAAAATTATTATTATTGTTATAATAATAATAGTTATAATAATAATACATTTAACAGGATTAAAACATGAGTACAAAAAAAGTTGTGGAGCTGTGAAAGGATGAGTTGGGGTGGGTGGTGATCATTTAATAATAACAATAATAATAGGTTTGATTTGATATGAAGGAAATCAAGATGCTTTATAAAGAAGTAACAATGCAAAATTCCATAAAATGATTTTAATAGAACAAATGGTATACAGTATAAGTACACAATACTTAGTATACTAAAGTATTTGACATTTTTGTACTTAAGTACTGCAAGTAGTTTAGTATTCTAACATGTACTGCTTAAATACTGAAAGTAAAAGTACAGTACTGTGTTCTGTAGTTCTTACAGAAAGCAGTCAAAACTTTGGGTACTACTTAAGTACGGAGCTTAAAGACACTTCTTCTCAACTCACTTTTTTCATAGAGCACCTGTACTTTTACTCAAGTCTGGGTCTCTAGTACTTTAGACATGTCTGATCACCATCATGTTCAGATCCATGGTCAGATCTCTCTGAGGCCTTCAGAAAGAAGGTTGGAGATGCAGAGGAGTCTGGAAAGGGGTTTAAAACATCTCAGAGCTGTTAGCAATCAGCCACTGTTTCACTGTCCACTAAATCATTTACAAGTGGAGAACCATTAAACAGCTGACCAGCATGGCCAGGGCCAGGGCAGGACGTCCCAGCAAGTTCAGCCCAACAGCAGAACCACAAGAATCGTCAAGGTAGCAGGTAGATCTCTCCACAGCTGGTGGAAGTACAGCATCTAATACCAGAAAGAGGTTGAATGTTTTGGGTTTTTTTTTAAGGGGGTGTCCTAACTTTTTCACACGACTGTATGTTGTAAAATATGAGGTTTTTCTGATGTAAAGAAATGCAGTTGCTCAGGGCTCTGCTTTTTTAATGTTATTTGTCCTCCTGTTCTTCAGGGTTTGGAGCTCTGGGTGATGAGGCTCTGAAGAAGCCTGGTGTGGTTGCCGGGGGCGATGGGTGCCAACACCAGTCAAGTGAGCGACCTGTCGGAGAGTCAGAGCATCCGCTCTCTGATTGGCCCAGAGTCTATCTCGGAGAACGAGCCTTTCTGGAACCAGCTCATCTCCTTCACCTTCACCAGCCCCACCTGCAGGTGAGCACAGCACAGCACAGCGCCTGCCACTCTCCATTGCAGACCTCTTGAGACGTGAAGTTCCTTGGAACTTTGTATTATCCAGAACATCTGCACAATGTACATTGCAATATTCTGCAGTATTTTTTATTGTGATATGAAAAACATAAGGAATTTAACCACTAAGTCACTAATCCGACATGTGAGGATATTAATAATGGACTGTGTCCAATATTTCCATTAGCATTGAAGGTGTTTAGCGGACGCTCTTCTCCAGAGCATCTCACAGAAGTTCTTCACTGTTCACTCAGAAAATACCCTCAGCTAGTTTGAATAGACTAGAATCCAAAAGATCCGGTGAAGGGCCTTCCTCAAGGGCCCATCAGTGGCAGCATGTCTAGCCCGGGTATCGAACCCACAACCCTGACCTCAATAGCCCGGAGCTCTAACCGCTGAGCCACCGCTGCCCCGTTCATAACCCTGTAATCGGTCTGCAGTCAGTCAGACCCAACAGAAAGGTCCTGTATTAGTGGCTCTGCCTGTGTGTCTAATTCTTATTAATGAAGGTCGGGATGGAAAAACCGGTTCTCTGAAGCCTGTGTACATAAAGCCTCTTTCTTGTGTAGGCGTGTCCTGAGCTGCAGGATTTCAGTCTTCTGAAGCGAGGTCATGTCCTACCAGCCACCTGGAACCCTTGACAGGCTCAAATATTTGCGAATGAATTCTGAATTAATATACATGTGTTATTAAGGAGAAATGAGCCTGGCGACGTCGCGATTTCCCTTTAATAACAGGTTTGGGTTTTCTTAGCCTCCCTCTGCCCCTCCACGGCCGCATTGCTTCATTTCCTCGCTCTGCCGAGTTTCGGGGAAGCTGTCATGTCCCTGTTCCTGTGCCTTTCTCACCTCCTGTTTTTAACACCGCTGCGCCGTCTCGCAGCCTTTCACCTGGAGGCCGGGAGTGAGAGACAGGTCAGGGCGAGAGAGCGTGTCGCTGTTTTGGTTGTTTTTGCAAGAGTGAGATTTTTAAAAATTTATTTATTTATTATTTGTATGTATTTATTATTATTTTTAAAAATAATTTATTTATTATTTTTTTTATTAATTAATTAATATTTTTAAAATACTTTATTTATTTATTACTTTTTGTTAATGTGTTTATTTATTATTATTTTGTATTAATTTATTTATTTATTATTACTTTTTATTAATTTGTTTATTATTACTTTTTATGAATTAATTAATTATTAATTTTTATTAATTAATTTATGATGGCTTTTTATTAATTAATTGATGATTATTATTATTTTTATGAATTAATTTATTATTTATTTATTTTTTAACCATGCTCTGTTTACCGTATCCTTCAAAAAGTAAAAAAATAAAAAATCCAGCCGGCATATTTTCCGGAGGGTGAACTCACCCACCTGGGCTGTGACTTAGAAAGCCTTATTGAGCACACAAATGATAAACAATCAGGGGAAAATATTCCACATTAAACATCCTGCTCTCAGCCGTCCTGATCATGTGACAGGCTTCATAATCGAGCGCGACAGTTCCAGTCGAACGCCAAATGACCTCATCTGGCCGGGGCTGCTGGACTGGACGGGCAGAGGGAGGGATGTCTGGACGAGGCCAGAGAACACACGGTCCTGACGGGCAAACACACGCCGGACGGGCAAAAGCTTGATAAACTGCTGGTGTCCGAGGCTGTGAGAATTGATTGTGAGCTGACGAGAGGCTCACAGTTCCCGCTGGTGTGTGAAGTGAAGTCCACTATATGGACAAAAGTATTGGGACACCTGCTTTTCTTTTTTAAAATCATTATTCCTTCCAAAATCAAGTTTTTCCTGCTATTGTTGGAGTAATGGTCTCTGCTGTCCAGGGGGAAAAAATAGGTTTTCTACTAGATTTTGGAGGAGCACTGCTGTGAGAATTTGATTGCATTCAGCCACAAGAGCGAGTGTTAAAGTTAGCGAGGTCAGGATAGTGTTGGATAGATGATCACCATCCCAAACTCCCTAACTCCCTAACTTATCCCCAAGCACCATCCATCATTCCAGAGAATACAGTTCGTCCACTGCTCTACAGCGCAATGCCGGGGGGGTGGGCTTTACACCCCTCTACTAGCTCATGTCTGGCATTATTAGGCATCATGGTGCCCATAGGTTTGTAAGTATCTGCTCCAGAGAGAGTCCTCTTCTATTGACGGTACTTATCTACAGGGACTGGGCAAGCTATATGTGTGTGTGCATTTGCACATCAGTGTCAGCAATGTGTGCAACTTAAATAAAGTAGCTGAATGCGTTCATTAGAAGGGGTGTCCACAAACATTTGGACCTATAGTGTAGTGGTCTGTACTCATCGATGCCCACAGGGTCCCACCAGGGTCAGTGATGGGACTAGGAGGGGTTAAACGTGGGGCACCATCTGGGTTGTACACTGCACATGAGGCCTAGATGGGACCTATGAGAGGATAGGGTGGGCTGTAATGATGGGGCCCATTTGTGAAGCCCAACTGGGTCTATTTGAGATTAGCTAAAACAGTTCGAGGCAATGTGTGATGACTTGGGCCTAATTGATCTGAGCTCAAACCGGGTCTGTCCCAGGGACCTCACTTATACAACCCCCCTGTGTGCTGCTGTTGGGCCGACCCCCAAGGGTCAGTCGGATAAGAGTGGTGAGAGTGTGGAAATGGACTACACAGTGTCCTGCTCGGGTCTAATAGGACTGGACCAGAGTATCAGAACCTGATCAGATTGCTGGAATTCTGATGTCTCTTATGTTCTTTTATGTTTCAGTGCTGACGCGAAACTCTTGGAGGAAGCGGTTGTCCCCCTCGCCAAAACGCTAAGTATGCTCCATATCTGTGTGGTTGTTACTGTGCTGCTGTTTGCAGCTGTACCCTTGAAAAATTCAGTTCAGTTCAGTTTAATTCAATTCAATTCGGTTTGGTTCAGTTCGGTTCGATTTGATTCGATTTGATTCGGTCCAGGTCCAGGTTTTTACAACCAAAGTTGTCACAAAGCAGCTTTACAGAGATCTGGGTTCGAGCCTCTATTGAGAAAACTAGTGGCAAAACAGTGGCAAGGAAAAACTCCTTCGGCTTGAGAGGAACCCAGACTCAAAAGGGGAACCCGTCCTCCTCGGGTCGACTCCGGGTCATAATAATAAAAAATCAGAACAGGAATAAAAACAACAATAAAACTAAACTGAATTATGAGATGATGAAGTCCTGCAGATAAACAGTCAGAAGCAGAGTCCTGCAGTGAGGTGAGCAGGACAGCGGACAGGAGGGTAGTGGAGAGCCAGGTCAGGCGGGACCGGGACAGAACCGTTGGAACCGGCATCTCCGTACATTTATTAGTCCCACAGTGGGGAAATTCTCAGTGTCACAGCAGCAAAGGGATAGCAAGACACTCCTATGCAAAAACGTAGATAAATTACCACTATATACACTATTTAAATAATAATAAATATTATTATTAATATTATTAATATTTTATTATTATTATTATATTTACAGATAATTACAAATTGACCCTTTATTGCACGTGTGTGTGTGTGTGTGTGTGGGGGGGGGGGGTATTGCACATTGTATTTAAAAATGTATAAAAATGTGGTCTGCTGGGAGCAGTGCTAGTTGTGGAGTCTGACCACTGACCACTCTTTCACACACTTAGGAGGGAGGAGCGCAGGATAATGGGGTAATATAGCATGATAGGATCCAATAAAAGGGCTTGTACCAGCAGCAGGCAGACAGCAGGGGGCAGCTCACTCAATGACGAGGTGTTTAGGAGTTTGAACAGACTGATGTACAGGAAGTAGGTTCGAGAGACTGCAGTACTGGTCAGGAACGTGCAGTCCACACGTGTCCAAACCCAGGTTAGGTTCTGAGAAGAAGGGCAGGGAACCACTAGGAGATTATAATTAGGATTACACTCTTCTAACCCAAGCTTATCCGTTCTGTCTGGTTTTCTGTAGTTGAGAACAACCCCAGGTCCGGGAACTTTGGTGCTCTGGTCCGTGTTTTCCTGGGAAGAACCAAAGAGTTGAAGATCTCCACTGAATGCCAAGAGTAAGTACTGCAGGCTCCCAGTTCAGATGTCTGATATGGGTTTTGCATTGAACTGAAAACAGTGGAACAGTATGTGGGGAATTTCTACTGTTGGGTAGTCTATGAGGAATCGAGCTTCATAATTAATATAGCTTATTAATCACTAATGCAATCATTTATTATAGTTGTTTATTTTAAAAAATGAGGACACTCCATGGAAACCTTTGTATTTTTGGACGTATGTGAACATCTGGACACCTGATGGATCTTCATGTGGTCAATCCTGAGACATGGTAATCTAACAAGTAATCTAACATCATTATTAAAATGGAATTCATAGAAATGTCTTTTTCCTTTGAGGAGAAAGTTCACCTCCTTCACATGTGTAGAATTAGACTCAGGAGCAGAAGATCAGCTGCAGATGATCAGAACATGGTTGGAGAGGATTATTCTGGAAGAGTCTGGAGTCTTATTTAAACCTCAGACGTTTAGTCTGGGCTGATCTTGTGATTGATGGTTGTGGAAGTGAGGGGTGAAGAAGATCACCATCATGGCCAGATCCAGAGAGTTTTCTGAGGCCTTCAGGAAGAAGGTTGAGGTGGAGATGCAGAGGAGTCTAGGAAGGGGTTTGAGAAGATCTCAGAACTGTTAGGATCAGCCTAAATCATTTAGAAGTGGAGCATGGCCAGGTCAGGACGTCCTAACAAGTTCAGCCCAACAGCAGAACCACGAGATGAGTAAAGAAGAATCCAACTGTCCTAAAATACCGTCATGGTAGCAGGTAGATCATCAGGTAGATCATCAGGTAGATCATCAGGTACAGCATCTACCACCAGAACGAGACCAAACAACAGGGCGAGGTTAACGGTGGCCAGAGAGCTCCTAAACAAAGAGCGGGACTTCTGGGGCGATGTTCTTCTGGACAGATGAATCTTCAGGTTTCCGTGGGGTGTCCTCTTTTTTTCCACATGACTGTATAATGGGCGGAGTCAAGGGTAAGAGCATGCTTCTCCTGCATTAGTGGGTAAACCTGGAAGAGTGGGTAACGGTTGGGCTATGCAAAAAAAACAACAACAAAAACCCAGCACATAGCAAAATAAAAGTCCCTTATTAAAAACAAGAAACAGACTATTTAAATATGTTACTAAGACAAACAATGTGTCAAAATAAAAGTCACTAATAAAAACCAAGAAACGGACTGTCACTAATGTCATCTTAGTGACATCATCTTAATGTCACTAAGATGAACAAACAAAACATGGCAAAATAAAAGTCACTAATAAAAACCAAGATACCTACTATTAAAATATGTCACTAAGACAAACAATGTGTCAAAGTAAAAGTCACTAATAAAAAACAAGAAACGGACTATTAAAATATGTCAACGACAAACAAACAATGTGTCAAAATAAAAGACACTCATACAAACCAAGAACCCAACTATTAGGTAAATAGTCATTAAATAGGTCATTAAGACAAACAAACGATGTGTCAAAATAAAAGTCAGTAATAAAAATCAAGAAATGGACTGTCAAAATATGTCCCTAAGATGAACAAAGAAGACATGGCAGAATAAATCACTAATACAAACCAAGAAATGTGCTATTAAAATATGTCAAAGGCAAATTAATAAACAATGTGTCAAAATAAAAGTCACTAAGACAACCCAAGAACCAGAATACATAGGTCATTAAGACAAATTAACAATGTGTCAAAATAAGTCACACATTAAAAACCAAGAAACGGAATATTTAAATATGTCACTAAGATGAACAAAGAAGACATGGCAAAATAAAAGTCACTAATAAAAACCAAGATACCTACTATTTAAATGTGTCACTAAGACAAATGAACAAACAATGTGTCAAAATAAAAGTCACTAATAAAAAAACAAGAAACGGACTATTTAAATATGTCACTAAGACAAACAATGTGTCAAAATAAAAGTCACTAATAAAAAAACAAGAAATGGACTATTAAAATATGTCACTAAGATGAACAAAGAAGACGTGGCAGAATAAATCACTAATACAAACCAAGAAACGTGCTATTAAAATATGTCAACGACAAACAAACAAACAATGTGTCAAAATAAAAGTCACTAATACAACCCAAGAACCAGAATAAATAGGTCATTAAGACAAACAATGTGTCCAAGAAACGGACTATTTAAATATGTCACTAAAATGAACAAAGACGACATGGCAAAATAAAAGTCACTAATACAAACCAAAAAAGTATCATCACTAAGACAAACAAACAATGTGTCAAAATAAGTCAGTAATAAAAATCAAGAAACGGACTGTCAAAATATGTCCCAAAGATAAATTAACAATGTGTCAAAATAAAAGTCACTAATACAAACATAGCAGTAGCACACTAAAATTGTCCCTCATTTGCCTCCCTTTTTTCTTTTTTGCTGAATCTCAGAAACATTAAGATTATTAAATCACGATTAATTGAGATTATATTTACTTTTGTCATATTTTCTTTTTATTTCTTTATTATTTTTTACAGTTAAAAGATCTTGACATTTATTTCATCCTTCATATTAGCAGGAAGGTTTATTAAAACAGCGATTTTTGATAATGGTGTTCATCTTTATTGTCTTTATTGTTAGTTAGCAAATGCTAAAACAACTTATAGCTACATTTAAAAGCGAATAGCTGAATAAGAGTTGTTTAGAAATTAAGCGATTCATAATGAACAATCGATGGTTCATTTAAATAATGAATAAATTATTTGACTCTTAAAATATTTGTTTGTTGAATCACCATTGCAGTTTTATTCAGTTTTGCCAGATTTAATCCAGGTTAATGCCCTAATGCACTAAACCTGTGGTACTGAGTCTAGAAAATCCAGACCACAACTATCAGTAGTGTCCTCCGTCTGTCAGAAACATGTAGCAGTGCTCAAATACGAGCGCCTTTGAAGAACCTTCTAAGAAAGTTGAAGAAGCTTCACAGAGAAGAAGCATATGGTGAAGAGAGTGCTCTCAGCATTCCCATCATTGAGGAAGGGTTTGTTGATTCGTGCTGTCTCCACTATGCTCTCGTGGTTTCTCTGTGGTCCTGGTAAAGCCCTGGCCAACGGTTAGGCTTTCCCATGAGAAAACGTAGGCGTGGCGCTTCTGCTCTCTATGGTCTATCTGCGGTAGTGCATCTGAGCTAATGGAAGGCTGCCGTTTGTGTGCTGGTTTTTGTAAGATGGTAATTCACAACCTCTCGAGGTAGTCACGGAGCGTGTGTACCGCTGCTTCCCCCGTTCACATGCTGCTGCGGGCTGCTGATTTACTGCTGAGGGAGCTCCAGCTATGGGGATGAGGCTCTGGCCTGAGAAGGTGCTGATACAGGAAGATGGAAATTGCTGTGGGAAGTTTTTACTCCTTAGCTTCTATTCTATCATCTAATGCTTCTGTGTGGAGCACTGTGTGGTGAGGCAAATAAATGGATGGTGTCTGTTGCCTTTAATGAATCACTTACCATCTCCTTCTCTCTCTCTCTTCCACTTGTTTACAGTCAGCTGTTTATCTGGCAGGCCCATAATGCCCTGTTCCTGGTGCGATGTCTTCTGAAAGTCTTCATCAGGGAGATGAGCGAGGAGGAGATGCACTTACAGTTCTCCTACCAGCCGAGGGCGCCAGGCACCTATGGTTAGTCCACAAACGCATTGGGTACACCAGACCCATTATAGCACTCACAAATGGTGGATATCTTATACCAGTGGTCTCCAGCCATCCTTCTGGAGATCTGCCTTCCTACGGGTTTCGGCTCCAAGCCAAATCCTAACACGCCTCATTCAGCCAATCAAGGCTTCCTGAAAGCTGTAGTCGGACGAATCAGGTAGGGTTGGAAGAAGATCTCCAGGAGTATTCTATATTGTTTGGGGATCACAGCTTCAGATGTTTGGGGACGTACACCTGGTATTCAGGCCCCGACTGATCGCTGAGACAGAAGATTTTAAGCAGCTAAATATTGCTCATAACATTGATTCATCTATTATACAGTAAATTTATGATTTAAACAGGCTTGCGTAGTCTTTTATTATTCATTAGTTCTGCTTTGACAGATATAGTAATTTAAAAAATAATTAAATTAATTTTATTTCTGTTTTATTTATTTTATTTCTCTTATAATAATTTTTTATTTCTCTTATAATAATTACTTTTATATTTATTTATTTATTTCATTTAGGCTCTTTTTAATTTTCTATTACCTTGGTTTTCATTTAAATTGTTTTTTTTGTGTATTTTTTTTACATTTTATTTTATTGCTCGTTTACCTTAGTCAATTTGATAAAAGAATTTATTAAATGATATTTATTCATTTATTTTATAATTTCTTTCCAATTCCTGTTTATTGTAAATAGTTCCAGCTGGAAATGGATTGTGGAAATGGAAAATGGTTTGGTAATTGTCAAATTTAATCAAATGAAAAACAGCAGAAACAGGATGTAACAGGATGGTTTATCAAAGTTCTCTAGCAATTCCTAATGAACAATTCTCACATTGGAGGATATGAAGCAAGAAAAGTGTAAATATTGGTGTTTACTGGGTAGGACCTGTGCTCTGCTCCTCCAGGATGTGAATGAATAAATAAATACCCCCTCAGATTAAAGAACAAGAACCCTCTTAAAGCTACAGAGCGCCTCATGGTTACCAATCCTCGTCACCTCGTCTTGCCTTGCCAGCTACCAAACAATACATTTACTAAATTGACTAAATGAGTGTTTTACTCTGTGAAATCTAACTGGACGAAGTGTACGAGGATCTTCTGAGAGGTTCTTGTCTATTCCAGTGTATTAGTTGTGGTATAGTTGTGCTTCTGTAAGCTTCTCCTCAGGTGTTCGCTAGCAACACACCACTATCTACCAGTAAGTCACTTTATACAACAGGAATAGACAAACATACATATGTATATTTAGCTCCACTCTCTCTCAGACTATACCTGTCTCATAAATGTACATATCAGAGAATTTCTACAGATCCCTCCTGTCTTCGTATATTCTGTATTTTGTGTGTATTTTGTATGTATTTAATATAATTTTATATCACCTTATTTTAATATGTTTAGTATGTATATAGTTTTGTCCTCCTGTAGAGCATCAACCTGAGCCTCACCACAAGCATTTCAATGCATAAATGTCCTGACATGTTGTGCAAATGACAAATAAACCTGAAACCTGAAACTTGAAACAGTAGAGCTGGGCAATAGGACAATATTTTATCGAATCGTGATAAATTTTGTTATGGTGATAGCAATAAGCTTCTCTAATCATATGGAGGAGACTGTTAGTGCTTAATGAACACTGATCAGCTGCAGGTTTCATTACTAACAGTGTAATCAGACTGGATTAATTAGATGAAGAGCAGCAGATGTTGAGTAGAAATCACTGTATTCAGTACAGGAGAGGATCTGAACATTAGTTTATAAGAATCTGTTGCTCCTGATGTATCGCAAAAAAGTCTTTACATATCGTGATATAGTATTTTTACCATATCGCCCAGCCCTACCTGCCAGTGAGCCACCACACCAGGTGGGAGACCGGGGTTCGATTCCTGGTCTGGGTCACTACGCAGCGCTACACCAATAAGAGTCCTTGGGCAAGACTCCTAACACTACATTGGCCCACCACTGTAATACGAGTAACCCTGTGACTCACTCTGGATAAGAGCGTCAGCTAAATACGGTAAATGTAAAAACACTGAAAACTTGATATGACCTTTAAAAGTGTCCAGACTTTCCTTTTAATGAGTGAATTCAGCCACTCATCATACTCACCATGCTGCAATTTATGCCATCATTTCCTTACAGCAATGTTTCGAAATCTAGATAAGGGCCTTTGCAGTAGAGTAGAGGCTGTACTCCTTATTATTAGCCTTTGATTTTAAGGAACAGGTGTCTACAAACTTTTGCACATATAGAGTATCTTGGGAAGTGAAACCCTCTTAAATGTGGTCTAAATATCTAATATGTCTCAGTTTGAGATGAGTGTAGTAATATTGTAGGATTAATTGGTTCATTTTTAATGGTCAGTGACGTTCCCACAATGGGCAGTTTGGGTCCAAAATATCTGCTGTTTATTGTAAAAAACATTCTGTGGTATAAAATCACCTCTGTTCTGTTTCCTGTAGCTTTTCCTGGTAAAGCACTCAAGCCTTAAGATGTAGACCACTTCCCAGTCTTTAGATGGGAAGAGCCCAGGACCAGGACTAGTACTAATGCCACTGTAGCCATGCTGGGCGAGGCCAAAGCTAGCGCAGTAGCGATACTCGGCGAGGCCGGTGATCGCCACTGTGGAGATGCTGGGCTAAGCCACAGCCGATACAGTAGCGATGCTGACAGGGCTGGTGGTCGCTGCAGTAGCGATGCTAACTCTGCAATTCCGATGCTCAGGAGGCAAGTGGTCGTTACTATAGCGATGCTGGACGAGGCCAAAGCTGGCACAGTAGCGATGCTGGGTGAGGCTGGTGGTCGCCACAGTAGCGTTGCTCGACAAGGACGGTGGTCGCCACAGTGGTGATGCTGGCCGATGGTTGCCGCAGTAGCGATGCTGGTGGTCTCTGTAGTAGCGATGCTCGGCTAAGATTACAGCTCCTCTCAGCGCCATGGATACCTGTTAGCTTTGTAGCTAAATGCAGCCAGCCAGCCAGCCAGCCAGCCATCCAGTTAGTTGACTAAGGATTTCCCATCCCATGCATCTCATAAGCTTTTACATGACTATATTAAGTAATAAGAAATTCAGCCTCATTCCTACTTGCTCTCTCACCTGTGCGCTCACCTGTGTACCTGTGTGTGTTCTCAGAATCGAACAGTGGCGATCTTCTGGAGGAGCTGATCTGTAACCTGGTGCATCTCATCGTGGAGGTGCCGCTACTGTGAGTGACCATTTTTATTTAGACTTTGTTGTCATGTGTCGTGATCTGGCGTGGGGTTCTCTCTCCTCCCCTCTTTCTCACCCTGTGAGTAATGGGTATGGTGACAAGTTGTGGCGTTATCTGTGTACCTCTCACACGCCGTATGTGTGAAGGTCAGTGAATCAATGTACCCTGAGTCACACACACATACACACAGCTTGCTCAACACACTTCTTCTTTTTTTTTTTTCTTTCTTTTTTTTTTTATTATTCTAATGTCGTTTGTTTGTGACAATAAAAGTTTTGAAACTCAGTTAAATACTCTGTACCAAACCAGCACCGGAATCAGAGTCTAGTGTTATTTAGAGTTCTCCTCAGATCAACACCTGGTTTGGTGGTAAATCAGGGCTTAATGATGGTAAATCAGGTGAGCTGCTGCTGCTGCTGCTGCTGCTGCTGCTGATGGAGTTGAACACATCCTCCACGCTGTGCTGGCTGGACTGGAGGGGGGCGTCCAGGAGAACCCTGGAGGAACCAAGCTCTGTTCTTCAGACTAGCTCACCGACAAGATCTCACTACTTTCTTTCTTCAGAATGAGAAGCTCTTGTTTCTCCTATTTACTGGATTTGTTTACATTTACTGCAAAAGTGCTTCACTGTTTACAGAAGGAAAACCTCAGCTAGTTTAAATAGACTAAAAATTCAAAGATCCCCCTAAGCACAGGTCAATATGGAGACCATAATACCCAACACCACACTTCGCCCAAGTCCTCTCAGAAGAGGAGGGTCTTCAGTCTGGGTTTGAGGACAGCGAGCGTTGGACTCTGCTGTTCGGACACCCAGGGGAAGCTCATTCCACCACTTTGGTGCAGGACAGTAAAAAGTCTGGACGCTCGTCTTCCGTGGATCTTAAAGGATGACGGGTCGAGCCGAGCAGTACTTGAAGCTGGAAGGGCTCTTGGTGCAGATCAGGCTTTGGACCATCGCCATCAAGTACGGAGGGGCTGGCTGGTCCAGTCTTGGCTTTGTAGGCCAGAGTCAGGGGTCTGAATCTGAGCTGATCTCAAGCTTCTATCTTAACCCAAAGACAAGAGTACTAGCAGGATCTAGTTCTATTCAAAACCTAACCTAGGATGAGCCTGAGTGGTTACACACCTGACTTCTCTAGAATTGAGACAGTTGGATTTATGTTCCCCTGCATCTGTTCTAGTGAGATCTGGAGCTTCTACAGTAAAAACTCTCTCACTGCTGAGAGACGGGGGTTATAATAATGGGATTTGGTGCCTAAAACCTCTGAACACTTTGGTATAAAGCAGGTGCTGCTTAAAACGTGGCTTTTTATTAATTTACTTTTACATTTTTGACCTCCCTTAATATGGTAATACAGGTAGACAGGTATGCTCATACTGCTCAAACAAGCACTGTAGCTACTGCCCTACAGGGACAACGCCCTAGCCCACAGCATGATTTCTACAGTACTGGAGGTGTTGTATTGAGTTAAGCATGTAATTAAATGAAAGAGGCTGTAATTCTAGTATAAACTATAGGTAGCTACTCATTCTTGTAGTGGCTGAACACAAGAAAAAACCTTGCATCTCCAAAACAGGAGGAAGAAGGAATCCTTCTTAACTTTTAAAGGAAGTCATTTTGGAGCATTTCTATTGGTCCGTTCATCACGAAATCTGGATACAAGGTAAGAACAGCTGCCAAATTGTTGATGTTATGGGGAAAAGTGAAAAACGGCAAAAATGGAGGTACAAGGTTTTAGTGTGACACTGAGCGTGTGTGGTGTTTTCTTTAGCCGGATGGATATCAGTAATAACGGGCAATTTTATGCATATCTGACACTGTAATCCTACAGTTTCTAATCAATATGGGCTGTGATATTTATTAAATACAAGAATATGAGCTGATGAGTGAACCACATTTACCCCAAACACCTACTGTAGCTGATATACTGCTGTATCTACAGAACAGCTGCTAAATTGTAATGAAGTCAGTTCAAATGGAGATGCAAGGTTTTTTCAGGGCGGCGACGAATTGTGGCCTTTACTTCGCTTTTGCATAACAGTGCGCTACAAGCTGTTCTGTGATATTTCAGGCTATTAGGGATGTGCTGATCGGGCCGATCCAGGCATATTTTAGTGGATCGGGTACTGGCTATTTTAATCAGTCTTTGTGGCAGGGGCTATTGATGACAGGGTTGTGGGTTTGATACCCGGGTCTGGGCTCTGTGCTCCCCTGGGCACTGGAGTTGGCTGCCCACTGCTCTGTGTGTGTGTGTGTGTGTGTGTGTGTGTGTGTGTGTGTGTGTGTGTGTGTGTGTGTGTGTGTGTGTGTTCACTACCACAGTGACAAGTACTTGCACGTTTACGTTTACCTTCGTTGTAACCACCGGGTTCAGAGCGCCATCTGCTTTCCTCGGGACGCAATTAACGGACATTATAGCTCAGCCGTCTGCAGCAGGGGTGCGGATGTTCTCAGAAGGTGGAGGAGGAGGACTTGAGGTTCTGCAGTGTGGAGCTTTACATTTTACAGTGCAACCTGAAAACAGACCATAATATCTGACCCTTTATTTTTACCAGCGGGAGAACCACGCAATCAGTTACACTATTTGGCCAAAAGTATTGGGACACCTGCTCATTCATTGTTTCTTCTGAAATCAAGGGTATTAAAAGAGCTTCTCCTGCTTTTGCTGGAGTAGCTTTCTCTACTGTCCAGGGAGGAAGGTGGCTTTCTACTAGATTTTGGAGTAGCACTGCTGTGAGGATTTGATTGCATTCAGATCCAAAAGCTGAAGTTAGTGAGGTCGGAACTCCCCAACTCATCCCAAAAGTACTGGAGGGAGCTTCACCACCATCCATCATTCCAGAGAACACAGTTCCTCCACTGCTCCACAGCTCCTCAATGCTGGGGGGCTTTATTATACCCCTCTATGAGCCCACGCTTGGCATTAGGAGGCAGTATGGCGTCAGTAGGTTCATCATGTTTATCCGCTCCAGAGGGCAGTGCTTTTCTACAGGGACTAGACGAGCTGTATATGTGTCTGCAACTTAAAGTAGACATTAGAAAGGGTGTCCATAAACATTTGGACAGATGGTCAAATGTGTTCTGGCCTACAAACCAGAGATGGTACCGTTCTGATGCTCAGCAGGTAGGAACAAATGCCATCAGAGCTAAACAGCTGTGGAGTTCCCTGGGCCCGGGTACGCTTTTATGGGAAAGCGCTGCTATGGCAGAGACGTTCACGGCGAGTTGGAGAAGCCAGTCTAGCCGCTCACTTCCATTCACATAACTTTTACTGCTAAGCTGTGAATGAGGAATTCTTCCACGCTCACTGAACACGTCTTCCATGAAGCCGCTCATATATTACAGTGACCTGCCCGTGACTCGGCTGTCTTTTACATGCCTGAGTGCTCGGAGTGATCGTGGACGGCAGTAAAAGGGACATCCTTCAGCAGACCGATCCCTGGGGGACTGTGCCGAGTCTGAGTGGAGATAAGGAAGGATCGGAGTGGTGGGGAGAGGTCAACCAAGCGGATGGAGGGGCCGACGCAGCAAACGACTGGCAAAGAGCAAAGTGTTAGTAGTAGCGTGTCCAAATGTTTGTGGACACTCCTTCTGATGAATTCGGCATTCAGCCGCTTTAAGTTGAACCCATTGCTGACACAGATGTGCAAATGCGCACACACAACTTGAATAGACCCTGTAGAGGAGAAGTACTGCCAATAGAATAGGACATGGTAGAGCCACGAATCATGAACCTATGGGCACCATGCTGCCTAGAGGGGTATAAAGCCCCCCCAGTGTTGAGCTGTGGAGTAGTGTTCTCTGGAATGATGGATGGTGTTCCATCCAATGCTTGTGTTGGAACGAGTTGAGGATAAGGTGAGGTGGTGAACAACTATCCAACATCCATAGGGTTGCAATATTTTGGAAATTTTCGAAGTTGGAAAATTTACCATGGAAATTAATGGGAATAAAATGGGAATATTTATTTAAAATTGATTAATAATGCGCATAATTAACAGTAAATTCCAAAAAAGTCTATGGAAAATTTCCAAAGTTCCCATGGAAAGACACCGGTAATTTACTGGAAAATTTCCACCCCTTTTGCAACCCCAATCCTGACCTGACTCTAAACACTCTCGACGCTGAATGCAAACAAATCCTCACAGCAAAGCTTCACTAAAATCTTCCCTGGACAGCAGAGACTGTTCCTCCAAGAAAAAAAAGCATTATACACACTTTTAAACATCCTTGGTTTCAGAGGAAACAATGAACAAGCTGGTGTCCCAATACTTTTGTCAATATAGTGGTGTGAGGTAAAAGACCTTTGTTCCGATTGGCTGTTTCCTCTTTCAAAAAGCGGCCTGTGCTAAAACACACCGTATCATTTTCACGGAACTGGGCGGAGCTAAACTAAACTACAACCGCAATAGGCTGTATTGTTGAATATACTCCAATTAGCCATAACATTAAAACCACTGCCAGGTGAAGCGACTAACACTGAGGTTCCAGCGGCCCCTGTCAAAAGGGTGGAGATATTGGGCAGCTCTTGAAGGTGATGGACACTCTGACGAGAACCAACCTGTGATGTTCTAGATACCTGGGTCAGAACATCTCCAAAACATCAGGCAGGTCTACCAGTAGAGCTCCAAAGAAGGGAAACCTGTGAACTGGCCCCACCTCACCCCACAGGACGCCATCATATGGCTTCATATGAGCACTCTTGCTCCCTGTAGGCACTGTCTCTCATGTTAGGAGGATCTACACTGGCTTAGGAGAGAGGAAACGTGGGCTTTTCAATTATTCAGCTTGTTCAGCTTTACACAAGGGGACAAGTGCAGAGACTCAGAATATGTCCTATGTCCTGCTTTCTTATTTGAGTGTGTGTCTGTATATATGTGTGTGTGTGTGTGTGTGTTCATGCATGTGTAAGACGGAGATTCTGCCTCATGAATATAAATGGCTCCCCTGTCGAGGGTGTCCGTGGAATGTTCTGGAATGTCCTTGTGCTGGTGCTGCTTCATCATATCTACAACATTAAGCCAAGATGAGGTCCATGATGATGATGATGGTGGTGATGATTACGGTACTCTCCCCAGGCATGAAAGCAATGTTCCAGGTGTGTGTAGGGCTTAACCCACCCCTTCAGTCCAAAGGCAGAGCTGTGTTTTATTCATGAGTGTGCAGAAGAGTCTGAGCACCAGTCAGTCCGTAAATCTTCCACAGCCACTCCAAGTGAGCCTGAGTACTTTTAAAGGACTCCATCAACCCAGCTCTCTCTCTCTGTCTGTCTGTGTTTTATTGAACATATTGTGATATGCAAATTAGCCCTCTAACTCGAGATGGACCTGCACTGCATTTTCTGGATATCCAGATTCATCCAGTGACCAGTGATTCATCCGGTCCACTTCCGATCCTTAGAAAAGCCATGTGGCGTCCTCCGGGCGTCATTAATAGACGTGATCCTCAGCTATCCTCTACACAGTGCACCAAACAAGCCAGTGAGATATAGGCTAGACTGGGGCCTGAGGCCCATCTGTTGCATGTTCTTCTACAGCAACGATCAATAAGTCAATATTCTTGTTGTTATTATTTTAGAGAGGAAACCGTGCATGAGTAGGTGTCCCAATACTTTTGTTCATATAGTGCATTTGCTTCATAATGATACCTAATATCTGCTCTAATTATCTGATGCCTGGTTTGCCTGGGTTGCCAGGTTTGCCTGGTTTATGGCACTGCAGCGGCTCACAGGAGCCCTGTAGGTTAGTTGCTCTCGAGGTTGTGTGCAGTTAGCCAGCTAAAGGCTTGCCTAAGTACTTTTAAAGGACTCCATCAACTCAACTCTCTCTCTCTGTCTGTCTGTGTTTTATTGAACATAAGCGATGCATGCCGAGCACGGGTTGTGATATGCAAATTAGCCCTCTAACTCGAGATGGACCTGCACTGCATTTTCTGGATATCCAGATTCATCCAGTGACTTTTTAAGGTTCTAAGGTTCCTGTCCACTTCCGATCCTTAGAAAAGCCATGTGGCGTCCTCCGGGCGTCATTAATAGACGTGATCCTCAGCTATCCTCTACACAGTGCACCAAACAAGCCAGTGAGATATAGGCTAGACTGGGGCCTGAGGCCCATCTGTTGCATGTTCTTCTACAGCAACGATCAATAAGTCAATATTCTTGTTGTTATTATTTTAGAGAGGAAACCGTGCATGAGTAGGTGTCCCAATACTTTTGTTCATATAGTGCATTTGCTTCATAATGATACCTAATATCTGCTCTAATTATCTGATGCCTGGTTTGCCTGGGTTGCCAGGTTTGCCTGGTTTATGGCACTGCAGCGGCTCACAGGAGCCCTGTAGGTTAGTTGCTCTCGAGGTTGTGTGCAGTTAGCCAGCTAAAGGCTTGCCTAAGTACTTTTAAAGGACTCCATCAACTCAACTCTCTCTCTCTGTCTGTCTGTGTTTTATTGAACATAAGCGATGCATGCCGAGCACGGGTTGTGATATGCAAATTAGCCCTCTAACTCGAGATGGACCTGCACTGCATTTTCTGGATATCCAGATTCATCCAGTGACTTTTTAAGGTTCTAAGGTTCCTGTCCACTTCCGATCCTTAGAAAAGCCATGTGGCGTCCTCCGGGCGTCATTAATAGACGTGATCCTCAGCTATCCTCTACACAGTGCACCAAACAAGCCAGTGAGATATAGGCTAGACTGGGGCCTGAGGCTCCTCTACAGCAACGATCAATAAGTCAATATTTTTTATTTTAGAGAGGAAACAATGTATGAATAGGTGTCCCAATACTTTTGTTCATATAGTGCATTTGCTTCATAATGAGTGGTGGGGTGATGAGGGGTGGAGAGCGCCATCTACCCACGGCTAATTGTGCTCTCTCTGACACCGGTTGCCGATGGCAAGGCGGCATGGCTGGGGATTCGTGGCCCACTGAGCCACTCAGGAATGCGCTTGAGCAGTTGAAGAAGACTCCTCACACTCGCACATCTCTCTTACAGGGAGTGGTGAGTTTCTGTGGCTGTTTGGATGAATAAGTGAAGTCACATGACTGACGAACATGAATCATTTGGGTCCGAGTAGTGTTTTTAATAAATCGCACTCAGACTGGGTAGCAGAATCATCGCAATATGGTATTTTGTCCAGATTGTGTGGGATGAGTACAAGAAGATGAAGGAGAGGCTGAGAAATGGGGAGCCAGACAAGCTGCCGAGTGAAAGGGAGGCTGTTTAGGGCTGCTGGTGTACAGCCTTGAGAATGAAGCCCATTTGTCTTGGTCTGTGTTCAGAGTAAGGACTAGCGTGTGTTTTATTATGTCCTCTGGCCCCGTTATGGGCCCTGGTTGTGTAACACTGGTAGACCGGCAGACTCCATTGTTGAAGTGCTCTGAATGTTATTATTTTCAGGCCTGTCTTTGTTGCCGTTTTTCTGATTTCCTCACTACGTGCTCCGCGAAGAAACCCTTTGCTGGAAGTGGGCCGGGGGGTCACATTCAAAGGCCCAAACACCAGACGCTCCTTCTTTGCCAGAGGTTGTTACATGGGTTCCGCTTGTTCTGTAGACGGAGACAGGGAGTTGTTATTGAAGTGTTATTGAAGGGGGAGCAAAAGAACAAGTGTAGCCAGGCTACAGCGCTCCTAACACTAACAGTAATCTCAGCAGACTGAGACGTTTCACTCCTAGGTTGATTTCAGACACCCACTGTAAACCTCAACAATGAGGTGAGGGTAGAGCTGGGCGATATGATGATTGTATTGTGATGAATTTCATAAGTGTAGTTTGAGTAAAACGAAAAATCAGTGCTCAGAATGTGAGAAAACTTTAACAGCAGTTAAATAGCTGTTGGTGCATTTTGTCTAGATGATGAAAAATTGTGATTAATATTGTATATCGGGGGAAAAAATGTAAATAATATGTAAATATTGTGATATCCAATTTTAGGGAGGGGGTGGCAATGGGTAGCTGTCTAATCTAAGAGTTCGAACTTGGGATCTCTTAAAGGTAAAGGTGCCCGTATTTGTCATTTGGTAGTGAACACACACTCACACACACACGTGTTAGGGGCAGTGAGTACACACACACACACCCAGAGCGGTGGGCAGCCGACTCCAGCGCCCGGGGAGCAGAGAGGGTAAAGGGCCTTGCTCAAGGGCCCAACAGTGGCAGCTTGCCGAGCCCGGGAATCGAACCCACAACCCTGTTATCGATATCCCGGCGCTCTAACCGCTGAGCCACCACTGTCTTGATGGTCGGGCCAAAGCTTTGATGGCTACCCTTTGCATCCATTGCAATGATTTCTGGGAATGTTCTGGCAGCTGAAGTGTGCATATGTGTGATATGTTGAGTTGATGCTTTGTTGTAATGGCTGTAAGGGACTTAAGGGCCTTAGGCCAGGGTCTAGCTTGCTCATAGTTGGCTTCTGTCCACTGTAAAAGCTGAGGACTGTAGATATGGTAGATACGATGCTGTTTCATCGAATGGGATCAGACTCTATCATATTGAGATCAGTGTCGCATGGCCATTTTTTGATTCATTTGTCTTATTGTGCTGAATGCTAACTGCCAAATAATGCGGTTCAGTGAATGTTTCCGCCAGTTAGCCACCAGGATGAATGTGAAACTGCAGAGAGGTTTTGGCTCAGCAGCGTTTGAGTGGAGAGTGGTTTTGGCTCACATTCAGTTAATGATTTAGTGATTCAGTTAATGAGTCAGTGTCTAGTCTAAAGATTCAGTGTGTACAGTAAATGTGGTATCTGCAATAAATGATTTAGGATCAAGTCTAAATGACTCAGGATCTAGTCTAAATGATTATGTATCTACAATAATTGATTCAATATCTTCAATAAATGACTCAGTGATTCAGTTAATGATTCAGTTTATTGTCTAAAGATTCAGTGTGTACAGTAAATGTGGTATCTGCAATAAATGATTTAGGATCTAGTCTAAATGACTCAGGATCTAGTCTAAATGATTATGTATCTACAATAATTGATTCAGTATCTTCAATAAATGATTCAGTGATTCAGTTAATGATTCAGTTTATTGTCTAAAGAGTCAGTGTGTACAGTAAATGTGGTATCTGCAATAAATGATTTAGGATCTAGTCTAAATGACTCAGGATCTAGTCTAAATGATTAAGTATCTCCAATAAATGATTCAATATCTTCAATAAATGATTCAGTGATTCAGTTAATGATTCAGTGTCTAGTCTAAAGAGTCAGTGTGTATAGTAAATGTGGTATCTGCAATAAATGATTTAGGATCAAGTCTAAATGACTCAGGATCTAGTCTAAATGATTAAGTATCTCCAATAAATGATTCAATATCTTCAATAAATGATTCAGTGATTCAGTTAATGATTCAGTGTCTAGTCTAAAGAGTCAGTGTGTATAGTAAATGTGGTATCTGCAATAAATGATTTAGGATCAAGTCTAAATGACTCAGGATCTAGTCTAAATGATTAAGTATCTACAATAAATGATTCAATATCTTCAATAAATGATTCAGTGATTCAGTTAATGATTCAGTGTCTAGTCTAAAGAGTCAGTGTGTATAGTAAATGTGGTATCTGCAATAAATGATTTAGGATCAAGTCTAAATGACTCAGGATCTAGTCTAAATGATTAAGTATCTACAATAATTGATTCAATATCTTCAATAAATGATTCAGTGATTCAGTTAATGATTCAGTGTCTAGTCTAAAGAGTCAGTGTGTACAGTAAATGTGGTATCTGCAATAAATGATTTAGGATCTAGTCTAAATGACTCAGGATCTAGTCTAAATGATTATGTATCTACAATAATTGATTCAATATCTTCAATAAATGATTCAGTGATTCAGTTAATGATTCAGTGCCTAGTCTAAAGAGTCAGTGTGTACAGTAAATGTGGTATCTGCAATAAATGATTTAGGATCTAGTCTAAATGACTCAGGATCTAGTCTAAATGATTATGTATCTGCAATAATTGATTCAATATCTTCAATAAATGATTCAGTGATTCAGTTAATGATTCAGTTTATTGTCTAAAGAGTCAGTGTGTACAGTAAATGTGGTATCTGCAATAAATGATTTAGGATCTAGTCTAAATGACTCAGGATCTAGTCTAAATGATTATGTATCTACAATAATTGATTCAATATCTTCAATAAATGATTCAGTGATTCAGTTAATGATTCAGTGCCTAGTCTAAAGATTCAGTGTGTACAGTAAATGTGGTATCTGCAATAAATGATTTAGGATCTAGTCTAAATGACTCAGGATCTAGTCTAAATGATTATGTATCTACAATAATTGATTCAATATCTTCAATAAATGATTCAGTGATTCAGTTAATGATTCAGTGCCTAGTCTAAAGATTCAGTGTGTACAGTAAATGTGGTATAAATGTGGTAAATGTGGCTCAGCAGCGACAGCAAACGGGTTTTATGTCTCTTTGATGGAGATCAGAAGTTACATTCTACTCCCATTACTCTCTGCCACCCCAGTGACCTGGTTAATTAATAGATTAGGAGAACATTGCTTGGCCCTGCTTGACCAAGTAATGATTAATAATGGCCGCACTTAGGGAGCTGTCCCAGTAACCTGAGAGAAGGCTTCGTCTATGTTTGGGCAAAGCTCTCTCCATCGAGTCCAAATTTAATGTATAATAGCCTACACTGTAAGACTGAATATATGTGGACACCCCTTCTAATGAATCAGCTACTTAAAACTGCACCCATTGCTGACACAGATGGGCAAATGTACTCAGGCATAGCCTGTCTAGTCCCTGTAGAGAAGTACTGCCAAAAGAATAGGACTCTCTGGAGATGATCAACAAAATATGAACCTATTGGCACCATAACTAATGCCAGGCGTGGGCTAGTAGAGGGGTATAAAGCCCCCCCAGCATTGAGCTGTGGAGGAACTGTGTTCTCTGGATTGATTGATGGATGGTGGAGCTCCATCCAATACTTTTGGGATGATCTGGGGAGTTGGGGATGAGGTGGGGTGGTGATCATTTAACATCCTGACCTCACTAATGCACTTGTTAGCATCTAGTTCAGATGATGTGGAATCTACAACAAGTACGTTCGTATCTACAGAAATGATTCAGTGTCTAGTGTAAGTGATTCAGTATGTATAGTGAATGATATGCTATATACAATAAATGAGTGTTTAATAAGTATTAAGTCTAATTGATTTAGTATCTAGTTTAAATGATTCAGTATCTAATACAAATGGTTCAGTTGTTTGTCTAAGTTATTCACTGTGTGAAATACATGATTTAGTATTAGATTCTGTGCCTAGTCTAAAGATTCAGTATGTACAATAAATGATTCAGTATATACAATAAATTATGTGGTATCTACAGTAAATGAATCTGTATCTACAGTAATTTATTCAGTAGCAAGGTCTACGGTATACACTATATACAATAAATGATTTACTATCTAGTTTAAGTGATTCAGTATCAGCAATAATGATATAGTATCTACAATTAATGATTCAGTGTCTAGTCTAAAGATTCAGTGTCTACAATAAATGATTCAGTAGCTAGTCTAAATGATTAAGTATCTACAATAATAAATGATTTAGTATCTTGTGTAAGTGATTCAGTATCTACAATGATGATATGATATCTTTAATATACGAATCAGTATCTAGTCTAAATGATCCAGTCTGTGCAGTAAATGATTTGGTATCTACATTAAATGATTCAGTAGCTAGCCTAAATGATTAAGTATCCACAATAATTGATTCAATATCTTGAGTAAATGATTCGGTTAATGATTCAGTGTCTAGTCTAAATAATTCAGTATCTACAATAAATAATCCAGTAGCTAGTCTAAATGATTCACTGTGTATAATAAATGATTCCGTATCTTGTGTAAGTGATTCAGTATCTACCATAATGATATGATATCGACAGTAAACAATTCAGTATCCAGTCTGTACAATAAATGATTTGGTATCTACATTAAAGATTCAGTCGCTAGTCTAAATGATTAAGTATCTACAATAAATGATTCAGTATCTTCAGTTAATAATTCAGTGATTCAGTTAATGATTCAGTGTCTAGTCTAAAGAGTCAGTGTGTACAGTAAATGTGGTATCTACAATAAATTATTTAGGATCTAGTCTAAATGATTAAGTATCTACAATAATTGATTCAATATCTTCAATAAATGATTCAGTGTCTAGTCTAAAGATTCAGTGTGTACAGTAAATGTGATATCTACAATAAATAATTTAGAATCTAGTCTAAATGATTATCTACAATAATTGATTCAATATCTTCAGTAAATGATTCAGTGTCTACAGTAAATGATTCAGGATCTAGTCTAATGATTCACGATTCTTCGTTTTGTATTCTGCATTTGTGATGCAGTATCCACTATAAACGATTCAAAAACTAATATTTATCAACTAATGTGGATTGATGGCAAGGAATGGACACACACAAACACACACACACGCCTTGAGTTTAAATGGTTAACCCTGTTTGTTTTCTTTTAGGATCTTCTGTAAAGCTTGTCCATCCTCACTACAGTAGATCAGAGAGAGGGTGCGGTGTGGAAAGGTCAACAGCAAACCTTCTCAATGTTCTTACACCTGGCCTGAATTAAGAGCTCATTGCTGTTGAAGCCACTGTGCATAAAGTGCATCAACCACAGTCAATTATGATTGGTTAGGGCTTGTATTGTGTGTGTGTGTGTGTATGTGTGTGTGCATGTATGGAAGTAGAAGTGGTCTGTGCCAGGTGACATCAGAGCTGGGGGGGAAGTGAAGTGGAGTTGGAGAGAAAGAGGCAGGAAATGGAGAACAATGAGAGAGAGAGAGTGAGAGTGATGTCTGGGTCAGAGGGTTCGCTTCTTGCAGGACGCCGTTGACTCCTTCCCTGCAGCTGAATTATGCTGAACTCGGTGCACCAGTGCCAACTGCTCCACTAGGAAGGTGTTCCCCCTGATGTAACGAAGCTTAGCCCCCCTAACACACTGGCTCTGTCTGGAGTGGGTTGTAGCCGAGAGCTGCGGTGTTTGGGGTGGGGGGGTAGTTGAAGTCCAGTCGTCTGGAGCAGCTGGAGATGCTCAGATTGCTTAATCAATGTTCAATTAATAACAGTAGGCCGGGTTGCCAAGCAACATAATGGGTCAACATAACATACCTTTGTATTAATATGGGTTTGTATTGGATCAGATTCTAAATCATGTGCATCATTACATCCTCCTGTGCACTATTTGGACAAAAATATTGGGACACGCCTCTTAATCATTGAATTGGGGTCTTTCATTCACTCTCATTGCCACCACAAGTGTATAAAATCAAGCCCCTAGCCCTGCAGTCGGCCTTATTTCCACACATCAGTGAAAGAACAGGAGGTTCTGAAGAGCTCACTGACCTCCAGCGTGATTCTGTATGTAATAGGAGACACCGCTGCACCAACAACAACAAGTCAGCTGGAGAAATTTAGACCTTCCCTCCTAGATCTTCCTCCATCAGCTGTGAGTGGTGTTATTATTGAACAGTGGAAGAGTTTAGGAGGAACAGCTCACAGAGAGCAGCTCAGCGTCCACCGAGTGTCCGACCACGTAAAGCTACAGAGCGGGGTCAGGGCCGAGTGCTGAGCTCAGACTTTTCTCATAGTGCAGAAAAGCCTCCAACTGACTCAATAACTGCAGAGCTCCAGACCTGCTGCTGCTGGTAGAGCTGCAGAGCAAAGGGGGACCAGCTCCATATTAATACAGCCTATGGAGTTAGAATGGGGGGGTCAGAAAAGCTTGTTTGATTGATGGGTGACCCGCTCTGGTCGTGTTACAGTTACTTCATGTACTGTATGTCATGATGAACAGCATCCTGCCAGGCCCTTTCACTTATTACTTCCTGTTTCTGCCCTCTGCCTCAGGGACATCACCTACAACATCCTGTTTGAGGCGGTCACCACCCTTCTCGTCCTGCTGTCCTATCAGCTCTTCCAGAAAGACATTCTGAGGGAGGGGCTTATCTACCGGTGCCTGACCAAGGGGCGATGGTGAGTAAGCCTTACAGCAAACATTATTTAACAATCGTACTTTAAAACATGATGTACATTAAATGGACAAAAGTATTGGGACACCAATACATTACGCTCAATAATTGTTTCTTCTGAAATCAAGGCTATTAAAAAGAGGTGATCCTGCTTTTGTTGGAGTAACTGTCTCTACTGTCCAGGGAAGAAGGCTTTCTACTAGATTTTGGAGGAGGAGCACTGCTGTGAGGATTTGATTCCATTAGCAACAAGAATGTTGGTGAGGTCAGGATGTTGGATGATTATCATGATCCCAACTCATCCCAAAAGTATTGTAGTCTAGGAGGTCTAAGTTGGCACCTCAGACCCCCAGACCTCCCATTGACCTCCTTAGACTCACTAGACCTCCCATTTACCTCCTTAGACCCCCTATACCTTCCATTTACCTGCTTAGACTTCATAGAGCTCCCATTTACCTCCTTAGAGCCCCTATACCTTCCATTTACCTGCTTAGACTTCCTAGAGCTCCCATTTACCTCCTTAGAGCCCCCTAGACCTCCCATTTACCTCCTTAGACCCCCTAGACCTCCCATTTACTTCCTTAGACCCCCCAGACCTTCCATTTATTTCCTTAGACGCCCTAGACCTTCCATGTACCTCCTTAAACGCCCTAGACCTCCCATTTACCTCCTTAGACCCCTAGACCTCCCATTTAACTCCTTAGACCCCCTAGACCTCCCATTTACCTCCTTAGACCCCCTAGACCTTTCATTTACCTCCTTAGACCCCCTAGACCTCCCATTTACTTCCTTAGACCCCCCTAGACCTTCCATTTACCTCCTTAGACCCCACCTAGACCTCCCATTTACCTCCTTAGACCCCACCTAGACCTCCCATTTACTTCCTTAGACTCCCTAGACCTTCCATTTACCTCCTTAGACCCTCTAGACCTCCTATTTACCTCCTTAGACCCTCTAGACCTTCCATTTACCTCCTTAGACCCCACCTAGACCTCCCATTTACCTCCTTAGACCCCACCTAGACCTCCCATTTACTTCCTTAGACTCCCTAGACCTTCCATTTACCTCCTTAGACCCTCTAGACCTCCTATTTACCTCCTTAGACCCTCTAGACCTCCTATTTACCTCCTTATAATCCCTACACCTCCCATTTACCTCCTTAGACCCCCACTCAACCTCCTATTTGCTTCCTTAGACCCTCTAGAACTAAGTGTAAAGTTGCTCCTGTCGGGATATATCAGACAGCGGGTGAACGGTCACTATGACACGAACCAACCTGTGATGTTCTAGACAACTGGGTCAGAACATCACCAAAACATCAGGCAGGTCTACCAGAAGAGCCCGAAAGAAGGTGAACCGGCTGTCATGGGCGCCCAAGGCTTACTGATGCTCATTGAGGCCCCACCTCACAACTTGCAGGACTGCTACTAATGCCTTAGTACCGGTGTAATGGTAATCCCTGTAGGCACCATCTCTCATGTCAGTAGGATCCGCACTCTGGGCCTGTGTGTAGCTCAAGTGTGTAGCCTGCCTCCAGGCCATTGTCGGTTCATCGAGTAAGCGCAGTATGCATTAGTGTGTGTGTGTTGCGGAGAGCGAGTTTAGTTTAGCTTAAGTGACCTTGCTTTGGCCTTCGCAGCACATAAAGCCCTAAATATATGCCACACATGTCCTGCGCCTGCTTACTGTTTGAGGCAGACGCCCATTGACAGGACCCCGCCGTCCTGAATGGAAATTAGTGTCTTAATTAATTCAGCAGCTGTTCCAATCAAGAGTGGGATCTGAGTTCATACAGAGGGCTCATTAGCATCCTCAAATTCACCTTTAAGTTTACCAACCAGGACTCGGCCTGTAAAGCTGTGGCTGGCCGGCCTGTCAACCTTTGCCATGGCTCAGTTTTGGGTGTGGCGGTAGGGTATTTGCTTGGTGTTAAGGGATTCTTAAGGCCAGTAGTGGTGCCATGACCGCTGTTTTAGGGAAGCTTGGCAAAAGATGGGCTATGATGTCCAAATTGGGGCATTGCTGGCCTGGAGTGACCATTGGATTGCTTTACTATACTGATCATTTGTGGTATGTATGTCTTATTTATGGTGCTGGAGAGCTTGTTAAGGGTTTATCTAATGCTATGTGTTGTGCTCACTGCATTGGGAGTCATGGAAATAACAGTGGAAGGACATTTGGTCAAGTATACGATCTGTCCATCTGTCCCAATGGGGTTTGTGGACACCCTTTCTAATGAATGCATTCAGCTACTTTCAGTTGCTTCCATTGCTGCTGACACTGACGTGCAAATGCACACACACCGCTTGTCTAGTCCCTGTAGAGAAGAAGTACTGCCAATAGAATAGGACTCTCTGGAGCAGATCAACAGGATGAACCTATTGGCTCCATGCTGCCTAAAGCCAGGTGTAGGCTAGTAGAGGGGTGTAAAGCCCCACAGCAGTGAGGAGCTGTTGAGCAGTGGAAGGACTGTGTTCTCTGGAATGATGGATGGTGGTGGAGCTCCATCCAGTACTTTAGGGAGGTGGTGATCATCATCCAGCATCCTGACCTCACTAACGCTCTTGAAGCTGAATGCAATCAAATTCTTGCTCCTCCAAAATCTAGTAGAAAGCCTTCTTCTCTGGACTGGAGAGACAGTGACTCCAGCAAAAGTAGGATTGACTCTTTTTAATAGCCCTGATTTCAGGAGAAACAAAGAATACGCAGGTGTCCCAATACTTTTGTCCATATGATGTATATGTTCTTTAGCAGCCTGAGAAGTTCAGTTTAGCAATGAAAAAAAAAAAAGCATCAATCTGACTATTGCACGACTGAATTTAAGTTTTTTTCCTGTGATTTCGGATCTGTAGCCACCCGCTAGCTTAGCTCCAGCTCCAGCGAGTATCAGACATCCTGCTGACTAACTGCTGGTGTCTGAAAGGAGCGAAGTTAGAGCGACTGGTGTTGGGCTGAAACAGAAAGGAGAAATTGGAGTCCGGTTCTGCTGGGTTTGGACTTGTAGCCGGATAGCTAGGTCTAGATAAGTTGCGCTAACAGGCTAAACACCACAGCACAGGTCATGTTCCAGCTAACCGAGGGTCAAATCCCACCTTTTAGCCTCATATCTGAGAGCACACAGAGTCAAGGGAACTGCCTTAGGGGTGTTTTCCACTATTTTCAGGCTCATTTAGTCGACTGGCTCATCCAGGTTTGCTTGCTCACCCCTTCAGTCGAGCTCTGTGAGCTCCCACAGCACCCTGACCCTGTGGCTCTCCCTCAAATGGGGGACAAAAGGGGGATTGAGCTTATTTGGCCATAAACTAGACGGACACGTCCTCATTTTGAGCCACCGCCCAAGCCTAATCTGCAGTCATTATATTATTAGCCCACTACACCGAACTTGACCTTATCTCGCCGCACTGACCTTTTTACTGTATTTCAGCTCTATATGGCAGTGGACCCGTGGCCTCTGGCATAATAACAGTCTCTGATTAGCTCCAGTTCAACCTCAGAACCGCCCAATCCGTCTCACATTCAGTGAGAAGGTGAAGGGTCCCGCCAAGATTGCAGCGTATGCTGGCCAGCCAGCTCCACTCCGGTGGTCCTGTTGGAGACAGGATGGGGTTTGGGGTTTCAGGAGAAGAGCGGTCGGGAGCTGATGATCGGTTGTTTGTGTTGTGTGGTGGCGTCTCGCTCAGGACGGGGCTTGGCTCTGTGTGCGAGTTGTGTAACGTGTAGCTGTGTAATCTGTCTGGAAGCCGGTGTTGTGCGGTCGGTCAGGCTGAGCTGTTTTGATGGGGTGTAATGACCTGCGCCGGTCGGCCTTTGTTTTTCTGGTTGCTTTTGTTTTCTGAGTTGCATTATGGCTGTATGTCTGGAGTCCGCTGGGAGGGGAGCCAGGGCGCACAGGAAAGCCGGCTACACTCATACGCATAATTTCTCACACAGTGAGGGTTGTTCATTGCTGGTGTAGTGTAGTCCTTCTCTCATGTACACACATGCATTTCAGTTTTCTGTAAAGAGCGCTGCGAGTGGTTAAGATCTAAAAGAGCTGATGTTTGCACTGGAGTAAGAAATCTAGGACTTGTTTTTAAGGGGTTAAATAAAAAGAAGGGGGTCTAAGGAGGTCTAGGGTGTCTAAGGAGGTAAATAGGAGGTCCCGAATAAGAAACCTAGGGCTTGTTTTTAAGGGGTTAAATAAAATATATATATGATTAAATTGCTGAAAACAAGTTTTAGCCATTTCTAATAGGACCTGGTTATATCTGGGAGAGGTACATAGGAGGTCTAGGGGGTCTAAGGAGGTAAATAGGAGGTCTGGGGTTATAAGGAGTTAAATAGGAGGTCTAGGGTGTCTAAGGAGGTAAATAGGAGGTCCCGAGTAAGAAACCTAGGGCTTGTTTTTAAGGGGTTAAATAAAAAGAAGGGGGTCTAAGGAGGTAAACAGGGCCTAAGGAGGTAAATAGGAGGTCTAGGGGGTCTAAGGAGGTAAATAGGAGGTCCCGAGGAAGAAACCTAGGGCTTGTTTTTAAGGGGTTAAATAAAAAGACAGTAAATAGGGGGTCTAAGGAGGTAAGTAGAAGGTCCCGAATAAGAAACCTAGGGCTTGTTTTTAAGGGGTTAAATAAAATATATATATGATTAAATTGCTGAAAACAAGTTTTAGCCATTTCTAATAGGACCTGGTTATATCTGGGAGAGGTACATAGGAGGTCTAGGGGGTCTAAGGAGGTAAATGGGAGGTCTAGGGGGTCTACTGAGGTAAATGGGAGGTGTAGGGATTATAAGGAGGTAAATAGGAGGTCTAGGGTGTCTAAGGAGGTAAATAGGAGGTCTATGGGTTATAAGGAGGTGTAGGGGTCTAAGGAGGTAAATAGGAGGTCTAGGGGGTCTAAAGAGGTAAATAGGAGGTCTAGAGGGTCTAAGGAGGTAAATAGGAGGTTTATGAGAAGGTCTAATTCAGAATATTTCTATCCTCTTAAAGTGTCCTATAAATGGTTCTTTAAGTGGTACCACAGAAGAACCGCTTTTGGTTCCACAAAGAACAGAGACGCACCGATTCATGTTTGTCTGATCCGATACAGATACCGTTACATGAACTTTGCGTATCGGCCGATACCGATCCGATACCATTGTTGAATTAATAAACCACATACCTGACCATCTGGGGGAGACTTGAGATCAGGATTGACGTAATCGTTACTTTACTAACTTCATAAAACAAACTGAAATGAACCCGATTTCTGTTTATTGGTCACTAATCATTGGTTCTGGACCTCGCCACAGTGCTGTCTGGGCTCGGGACTTTTCATCACAAGTCTGTGAGACCAAAGCGGAGCTAGCAGCTCCTCCCTTCTCGGCCCGGTCAAAGGCACCATGCTGGTCAGATAGGGAGAGTCTTGCTGTTTGCTATGATGTGTAGGTCACTCTGATCCTGGGTTATGACGCTTAGAATACAGGCTGTGCGAGAATCTGGTTCCGTGAGTGAATCGGTCCTTAGGATCAGACTAGTTATCCACTACCCGATTCAAGTAATTTAGTTAGTATCAGGAGCGATATGCGATCCTAGTATCGGATCGGTGTGTCTCTAATGAAGAAGCAGGTTTGTATTTGACTGTGAACCTTTTATTTATCACACTCACTCATCACTATTACACACACACACTACTCTACGGAACCGAAAGTGGTTCTTCTGTGGCATCGCTGATAGAACCCTTATAGCACCTTCATTTGAGTGTAAAATAACCTTTTAAGGAGCTTCTCTTTGTCTGGCTGTCCAGAAGACCAGGCCTTTTAAGGCCTACTTTTATTTGAGGCACACTGTAGTGCACCTGTCCAAATGTTTGTGGACACCCACTGAACGAATGCATACAGCTACTGTAAGTTGCACCCATTGCTGCTCACCCATTCCACAGATGTGCAAATGCACACACACAGCTTGTCTAGCCCCTGTAGGGAAGTACTGCCAATACAAAAGGACTCTCTGAAGCAGATAAACATCATGAGCCTAATGCCAGGCGTGAGGTAGAAGGGTGTAGCGCCCCCCAGCATTGAGCTGTGGAGCAGTGGAAGAACTGTGCTCTCTGGAATGATGGATGGTGATGGAAGTTGGGGATGATGAGATGAGGTGGGGTGGTGATTTATCTATCCAGCATCCTGACCTCACTTACTTTAGTCTCTCTTGTTGCTGAATGCAATCAAATTCTCACTACAACGCTGCTCCAAGCCTTCTTCCATGGACGGTAGAGACAGTTACTCCAACAAAAGCAGGGTCAACTCTTTTTAATACACTTGATTTCAGAAGAATTGCCGAATGAGCAGGTGTCCCAATACTTTTGTCAATATAGTGTATATATATTTAGCAGCCTAATAAGCTCTTTTGCCTTATCCGAACCGGTGGCCTCGGTCACGTGGTCACTAGGTCTGTAATAAGTGTTTCTATTCAGGGCATGCCTGAGCTCTACAGGTAAAGGTATTAAATGGATCCTTGCCATAATAAAGTAATTATAGCTCGCTGTCCTCGTGTCTCTCTGTCCTCAGTCTGTCTCTGACGAGTCGTTTGGTGAAGACGCTGCTGTATAACTTCATCAGGCAGGAGAAGTGTCCTCCTCCAGCACACATCTTCCAGCCGCAGGCAGACGGAGGAGGGCTGCTGTACGGCCTGGCGTCAGGGGTGGCGAGTGAGTAAAACGCAAATGCACATCCACATCCACACCCTAGCTTACTCCATTCTCAAGGGAATCGGGTCACGGTAGCGTGGGAGTAACACACACACACACACACACACACACACATATACTAAATGACAGTGTGCTCAGGCTGAATCCCAGAATCCCAGACTTCCCTGGGAAGTCCTTATTATAAGAGCCAGACTCGCATCCTCATGTCCCAACACTTTCAGACCTGTCCTTCAAACATCTCCCACAGGTCTCAAACAAACCTGGGTAGAGCACTGTGTGGAGAGTAAGGGGGTAAATGGGAGTTCTAAGGGTCTAAGGGGGTAAATTCTTTATGGCTTCATGAACCCTACATACGCCCTTCATGACAACTGGCATAAACCTACATTAAATTGTCGCTGACATGCAGAAATCTTGTATTTTTGTTTTTGCTGTTTTTCACTTTTGTACATAATGTGGATCTGATAGAGGTTCTTTACATTGTGTCAGAATTTCAAGATAAATGGACCAATAGAAATGTCCAAAAATTACTTCTTTACATTGAATTCCATTAAAATGTAGGTTTTTAGTTGTTGTTTTATTTTTTCTCTTTCTGTAAAGATGACATTACCCTTTATGTTTTCATTTAAATCAGTTTTTATAAAATTTTTTAAATTTTCATTTAAAAAAACTTAATACATTTTATTAAAAATCACTTCTTATTTCTTACATTTTCACTTAATAATTTACAATTTACTTATTTTTTATTTAAAAACATAAAAAAAACTTTTTTAATACTTATATTTAATTAAAAACACTTTTAGATTTTCATTAAAAACATTTTTAATGTTTACATTTTATTTAAAAGTACTTTTTATTTCTTATATTTTCACTAATACTTTTTAATACTTATTTTTTATTTAAAAACACTTTCACTTTAAAACTTTTTTAGTACTTACATTTGATTAAAAAAACATTTTTAATGCTTACCTTTTATAGTACTTAAGTACTTTTTATTTCTTACATTTTATTAAATTTTCACTAATGCCTTTTAGAATTTACATTTTATGTAAAAAACACTTTTTCACTTTTCCATACTAACTTATTGTTTAAGAACACTATCACTTATATACTTTTATTACTTTTTATTTCAAAACAGTCTTATGTTTTTACTTGAAACTACTTCTAAAATACTTACATTTTATTAAAAACATTTTCATTAACAGTTTTTTTTATATATATACTTTAAACCTTTGTTTTTCTTACATTTTATTTAAAAAAAAAAAAAACCCTTTGCACTTATTACATTTTAATTTAGACCTCATTACCTCTAACAGACCAAGGGATTTCTGTTTTTTTTTGTTTTGTTTTTGGACGGTAATGGTTTGTTTGGGAGTTTTTATTTATTGTATTTATTGTTTTATTAAAATTCGGTCAGCCGGAAATGAAACTGTCCACAACTTTAGGTATTTTCCTTTGTAGAGTTATGACACAGTATCTCCAATAAGTTGCCACATTGTACACCAAAAAAAACCAAACGTATATCTCATACCGATACGTGTGTGTTTAGGACGTATAATTATCAACAACGAACAAACAGAAGGTGATGGACAGAAAGGGACGTCCCGAGGGTTTCAGGGTGTGCAGACTTTTTCACACGTCTATATATCGAATGCTGACGGTTCTGACCCATGCTGACCTTTCTGCCTCACACAGCATTCATGAGGTGTCTCAAACCTGTCAAACATTTTATTCCCAAAGTGCTCACATAGCTTCAGCCAGCGGTCCCCTCCCCTCATTACCTGTCAATCATATCTGTTCCTCCAGAATCTTCTTCATTCTCTCTCTCTCTCTCTCTCTCTCTCTCTCTCTCTCTCTCTCTCTCTCTCCTCCTGCATCGCCGGCCCTCTGTCTCCCCCCCTCCCCTGAGTGGCAGGCAGGGTTCAGCAGCAGGGCACATGAGCAGCTCTGTCAGTTTGATTTGCGGCGCTGCTGAAGGCTCCCACACACCAAATGCAAGCGTAAATTATGCTCTCAGAAAGGTGCATCCAGTGTCTATCACCACGCTGTGTTTGTGTGTGTTAAAGGAATGCTCCAGCCTTTCCCAACCTGGCCTCCATCTGCCGCCTCTGCGCTGTGCAGCTGATTGCCACGGACAGTCATTCTAACCCCTTAAAGGCACCTAGAGCCCACCGGCAAGCCGAAAGTGTAAGAACAAACTAGGGATGCACCGATTCTGCTTTTTCAGTTCCGACACCGATACGATACATAAACTTTGCAAATCGGTCGATACTTAATACCGATCCGATACCATTGCTGAATTAATAAACCGTATATCTCACCATGTGGGTGTGGGAGAGACTCAAGGCATCAGGATTGACGTAAACATTAAAATTAGACTTTAAATAATATAACAAATTAACACACAGATATTACTGTACTAAATTGCCATTTCTTTGTCATTAAAATAATCAATTGTGCAGGACTTTGACACAGCATTCAAATTCCAAATAAAAAAGAGTCAAAGCTCTTAAAATATATTAAAATAAATCAGTATCAGAAAAAAAACATCAAAAAACCATCGTCTTTTTTTAGCGTAATTCAAAATAAAATCTAGCAGCTGAAGCTGAGACTAAATAAGTAACCTGGTCAAACAAACAATCAGTAATCAAACATTTAGTGCAGCCTCACACCAACCAATTAAAGTGAACGGATCGGTTCCATGAATCAGCCTAATTATCCGATACACGATCCAGCTAATTTTGTTAATATCGGGGCCGATACTCGATCCTAATATCGGATCGGTGCATCCCTAGTACTAACGTCTATTACCAGAGAATAGGTCCTCCCGTTTGTACAGAAGTCCCTGTAATACACCTTAGTGGGTAATAAGCCTTGGAGGGTTAAGGGGTTAAATGCTAACCCACCACAGAGCAGTTGCTGACCCTCTAGCTACTGCCACCTGCCTCAGACTAGTTACCCACCCTCCACTACCGACTACATTGAAGTTTACATGGACCCTAACTATTAACATTAATTACTTATTATTATTATTATTATTATTATTATTAATAATAATAATCATCATCATTACTTTCATTATTCTTACCACCACTACTGTTGACAATATCAGTACACCTGAGTATAATAACAGTCTAATGTGGCGGTTCTATGACATTTTATCAATAATATCAATAATAGTTCTTACCAGAGGAGGATGGCTCCCCCCTTCTGAGTCTTGGTTCCTCCCAAGGTTCCTTCCTCCAGCTCTGAAGGAGCTTTTGCTGCTCATTGCTGCAACATCAGTGGTAAAAAGTCATTTGATTTAAAGCAGCATTATGTGAAAATTGTGTAATTTGCTGTAGCACCACTGCAGTAAATACAAATCACACTTTCAGCGCCCCCTCATGGACAGACTGCTGCACACATGCATTTCTGGACAAGCTGAGAGAAGCTCCGGAAGCTTGATCTGAAGGTGGAGCAGCATGTGGGCTGAGGTGGTAGAGTGATACTACAGGATTTTACACTAATATGACTCTATGGGTTCTGCAGCGTTACACAGCAGCAGTTCTGGAGAGAGGTTCTCCTCCTGCAGCTCCACCACCAAACCTCCATAGTGCAGTAGCAGCAGTAGCAGCGTTCTCACCCGGAGTGGGCCTGACGGAGACGCCGTTCTCACTGTTTGTAGTTAGTTAGTAGTTGGTGCCTTTCCAGCCAGTTTCTGGGCCGGATTTTGCACCAGTGTCTCAGAATGTAGAAGCTACAAAGCATGCAGTGATGGGTGACGGGCAGAAGGTGGTCATTTCTTTGTACTTTGGGCCAAAGGTCAGACTTTGTAACTTGCATTAATGTAAATCAGCTCAACTCAGCTTGGTCTGGTCCCTGTAAAGGAGAATGGGGATGATGATGAGGAGGAGGGGTGGTGATCATCCAGCATCCCGACCTCACTGACACACTCTAACACTTTGAATGCAATCAAATCCTCACAGCAGCGCTCCTCCAAAATGTAGTAGAAAGCAGAAAGCCTTCTTCTCTGGACAGTAGAGATGGTTACTCCAATAAAAGCAGCATCAACTCTTTTTAATACCCTTGATTTCAGAAAAAACAATAAATGAGCAGGTGTCCCAATACTTTTGTCAATGACATTTTCTCTGTAGAACAGCAGTTAGCGCTGGTTTTCTGATGGTAAGAGCCTTTATCTTCACACCTGAAGATCTGCATAATTCCTACCTTGCCCACCAGACATGAAGACGTAAAAGAAATAGACTTTTTATGTCAAAAATATGCGGACACCTTTTCACAGCACTGTATTCAAATAAGCACGCCAGCCAGCCCTTACTGTACACCCCCTCTCCCCACCCCTCCGTTGGCTTCTGTCGCTCTTCCGAATCCGTATTTGGCCTCTTTTGCTGCAGGTGTCGGTCTGAGCGTGCGTCGCTGTGAAGCTGCTACTGCTGACTGTAGGCTGCTCTTTACTCTAACCTGATTGACACGGGCCTCTATTTTAAGACCCTCACAGCTGCTCCCACATCATCCTCAACGATGCCGGAACATTCGCACAGTCTCTCTCTTTCTCTCTCTCTCTCTCTCTCTCTCTCTCTCACACACACACACTTAAACACACACACTTACACACACCAACCCACAGTGTATCCCATATTCCGGATGACGCCACAGACATTCTCACATGCGCTGGGAGGCTCTCGCCGTATAGCCCGTATCCCGGCTGTCAGCAGTTCTCTCCCACATGCGTTCCTACACACGCTACACATCACACCATCATCATTACCCACCGCTGTTAACAGATCCCTAAGATCCTCCTCCTCTAGTTCTCAACGGTAGCAGCTGAAGAGCCGAAGAGCTTTGGGATGATCTCAGCTATTTTTAACCATCGGGGTTCCACGCTAGCTGTAGTAGCTCTCTGCACTTGAGCTCTGCAGATGAATCCTGAGTCATTTTGGGTGCGTCTGTACCTTCTTACGAAAAACGAAGGTTCTCCAGAAGGTTCGAGGAGCCACTTTTGTTTGTTTTGAAGGTTTTAAAGGTTTTAAGAACCTTCTTGATGTAGATGTTCATTAGTCCATGCTCATGCTCAAATTGATTTGTATAGCTTTTTACAACTGTCGTCGTCACAAAGCAGCTTTACATAATTAGTAATTAGTAAAAGACAAAAAAAGGTAACCTAAGAAGACATGAAGGGTCCAAGACCCCTAGTGAGCAGCCAGCAGCGACAGTGGCAAGGAGAACCTCCCTCAGAGCTGGAGGAAGAAACCTTGGGAGGAACCGAGACTCACAAGGGGGACCCGACCCGTCCTCCTCTGATCAGAACTATTTATTAATTATTGATTATAAAAGTTACCAAACCATCTATGCTATTAAACTCCTCTGATCATAATCATAAAGTAATAATTATGCTGTAGATTGTTAGTTAATAATGGTGATATTAATAGTGGCAGATAGTTACGAGTCCATCCAGGTTTGAACATGGTCATTAGGCAGGTAGCAGTGGTAGGAGGGTGTGCCGCTGGTCTGACATGGGTGGTGGTGGTGGGGGGGCCTGATGGTCGGACTGGTAGGTGGCAGCTGGTCTGATGCAGGTAGAGGGGACCTCAGCGGGCAATCATCCAGCAGGTCGGGCTGGGTGGCCATTTACTTTTACTCATAAACTTACGGTGGTGGGAGAAATAATAATAATAATAATAATAATAATAATAATGAGATGCTGAAATCCATAAATCGCTTGGTTAGCAGTGGTTTCTGCTGGCCTACTGTCACTCCAGCATGCTGATAATAGCAAATAGCCGATAAGGATGATGCCTATAGTGGTCCTCCTCCTCCTCACCCCGTTTACAGGAAACCAGGTGGTCACACAGTCCATTGATGGACACAGTCCAGAAAGTTCTTCACTGTTCACTCAGAAAACACCCTCAGCTAGTTTGTATAGCCTAGAATCCAGAAGATCCCTCTAAGCTTAGACTCTACCAAATACAGAGGTCAGTACGGAGACCATAATACTCTACACACTCCACACTCTCCAAGTCCTCTCAGAAGAGGAGGGTCTTCAGTCTGGGTTTGAGGACAGCGAGCGTTGGACTCTGCTGTTCGGACACCCAGGGGAAGTTCGTTCCTCCACTTCGGTGCAGGACAGTAAAAAGTCTGGACGCTCGTCTTCCGTGGATCTTAAAGGATGGCGGGTCGAGCCGAGCCGTACTCGAAGCTGGAAGGGCTCTTGGTGCAGATCAGGCTTTTGACCATCGCCATCAAGTACGGAGGGGCTGGCTGGTCCAGTCTTGGCTTTGTAGGCCAGAGTCAGGGGTCTGAATCTGATGACCTGGGCAGCAGCAGCTACAGGAAGCTACAGTGAAGAGAGAACGCAGCAGAGGAGGAGGAGGAGGAGCTGAACATGGCTGAACTTAGAAACGTTGAAGACGATCCGACCCGATCCGACCCGTACTTCTGTGTTCTGGATCGGCTGCAGGGGTCTGATGGTGAGCAGAGGGAGACCAGCCAGAAGAGAGCTGCAGTAGTAGTCAGGTCTTGAAGTGACCGGAGACTGAACGTGCACCTGGGTGAGTCTCTGGAGAGGAAGGGCCAGAAGGTGTCCAGAAGGGGTGTGTGTGTGTGTGTGTGTGTGTTGGGTGAACCAGGTGTTTTAGGGTGAACTTGGGACAGGAAGTTAGGTTCTTCTTGGTTCTTCATGATATCCCATAGTAAAGCCTCTGGGATAGCTTATGAAAGTGTGCTGTAAACGTGAGATTACACACACACACACACACACACACACACACACACATATATTCCAAAACATCCGAAAACAGCCACTCCTCATTGTATCGACTGCTATGTTGACCGGGTCATCTGCCTCAGTGATGAGTGAATGTCTCTTTCTCTCAAACACACAAACACACACCCAACTGTGTACACTGGCCCCTGATCAAACGCGATGTGTAGCGGGCTGCTCCCTGTTCTTCCTCCATGAGCGATGTGATTGGACGGGGAGGAAGGAAGGAAGTGTTTTGAGAGAACAGGAAGGCAGCAGAAGCAGAGTGATGTGATCAGGTGGAAGCTGGAGAGAGAAAAAGAGAGAGAGAGAAGGGGGGGGGGGGGGCGAGGGAGTCTCCGTGTCATACGTGGCCAAGGGGCTCGCGGCCGAGGGCGGGGCTCTGTCTTTCCCTTCGTCACAAAGTAGCTCTGTTTGATTCGGTTGTCTCTGAAGAGAGCACTGCTGACCTGGGTTTACGTAACGGCCGGATTTCAGCTGCCTGGACCAAAGATAGATTAGCTGGGCTTGGGGATGGACGATACGGCATAAGAATAACATCGCAGTAAACTGTAGGTCCAAATGTTTGTGGACACCCCTTCGAATAAATGCATTTGGCTACTTTTAGCTAGGCAGGACTTTGTCCGTATAGTGTGTGTGTGTGTGTATACATATATATATATATATATATATATATATATATATATATATATATATATATATATATATATATATATAGACACACACACATATATACACATATATACATTTATAATATGGCTGTCAAAAATATTGCGATAAGGCAGTCATCCCCAACTCCCCAACTCATCCCTAAAGTACTGGATGGATCTCCACCACCATCCATCATTCCAGAGAACACAGTTCCTCCACTGCTCCACAGCTCAATGCTGGGGGGCTTTATACCCCTCTACTAGCCCACGCCTGGCATTAGACAGCATGATGCCAATAGGGTCATGTTTTTACAATACCTGCTCCTGAGAGTTACTGGGACTGGGTCCGTCTTAAAGTAGCTGAATGTATTCACCAGAAGGGGTGTCCGCAAACATTTGGACAGGCAGTGTATATTTTCATGCTAGAGATGGAAAAGAAGCCCAAATGTGGCTCATGCTGGAATCAGACTACATGGAAACAGCTCGGTTTTGTTGGAGCTGATAGATTTACAGCAGCGGGCCCAAATATGAGCATCACGAGCGAAGGACGGCCGGCCTAAACTAAAGCGACTGGTTGACGTCGAACATGGTGGCGTTGCCTAGTAGTGTTTCCCAATCAAGGCACAAATTCATGGCAGGATGAGATCCGAATCTGACGCTGGGAACATCGTAAAGGCCAGAAATGTCGTAGAATCTGACGTTTTCTAGACAAGAGGTTTTGCTCCAGGATTTCCATTTCCAGTGGTGTGCCTGTATGTGTGACGCTCTGTAGGAACGGTAGCCAGTGAAGTACATCGTACAGCACTGGAATTTTCTTGGCGTCAGTGAAACCATGGCAAGCGAAGGTTAGCCTGAGTTCAGAAACACCCAGAGGCCATGAGCGACCGCTGTGAACGCAGGGTAACACCCCTCCGAGGTTTTGCTGAGAGAGGTTTTGTTCTAACGGCAGCAATATGTCAGCGGTCTCATGTCGGAACTTCTCAGCCTCTTTTATTGCCGTGTTTTCAAACATTTTCACAATGTTAGATGAATATTGTGGGCTTTCCATTCAGAATTTCACCAGTAATGGTCCAGGATTGATCCAGGATGGAATAACATATATTTTTCTTACTATATGAATGTATCATTTCAGAAAAGTTTCAGAAAAGTTTCAGAAAAGTTTCAGAAAAGTTTCCGAAGTTGTTACGTGAGCGATGACTGTTCCTGTTCTGGTGTGTACTGTACCATAAGGTGTACCGTCTAATACAGGAACACAGGTGTCATTCTGTCCTCATTTCTCCCGCCATACATATTCATATCACATCAACATCTGCATTGAACAAATGGGAGTATGAGTCAGCAGCCTTTCCAAATTCAGCTGTTTCTGTTTGGGTTCTGGTCTTTCTGACTTTCTCCCGTAGAGTACTCCCTCTCTCCTGCACTACGCTGATAATCACAACCCCTGTAAGTGTTTATTCCTTCAGAGTATTCACTACACTTATTTTTAAATCCTAAGTGTTCACTCTGCTGCCCTTTTAACCCCCAAAAGGAGTGTTCACTATACTGCCTTTTAACCCCCAAAAGGAGTGTTCACTATACTGCCTTTTAACCCTAGAGGAGTGTTCACTATACTGCCTTTTAACCCTAGAAGAGTGTTCACTATACTGCCCTTCTAACCCCAAAAGAGTGTTCACTATACTGCCCTTCTAACCCCAAAAGAGTGTTCACTATACTGCCTTTTAACCCCAAAAGAGTGTTCACTATACTGCCTTTTAACCCCAAAAGAGTGTTCACTATACCTGCCTTTTAACCCCCAAAAGGAGTGTTCACTATGCCGCCCTTTTAACCCCCAAAAGGAGTGTTCACTATACTGCCCTTTTAACCCCCAAAAGGAGTGTTCACTATACTACCCTTTTAACCCCCAAAAGGAGTGTTCACTATACTACCCTTTTAACCCCGAAAAGGAGTGTTCACTATACTACCCTTTTAACCCCCAAAAGGAGTGTTCACTATGCTGCCCTTTTAACCCCCAAAAGGAGTGTTCACTATGCTGCCCTTTTAACCCCCAAAAGGAGTGTTCACTATACTGCCTTTTAACCCCCAAAAGGAGTGTTCACTATACTACCCTTTTAACCCCCAAAAGGAGTGTTCACTATACTACCCTTTTAACCCCCAAAAGGAGTGTTCATTATACTGCCTTTTAACCCCCAAAAGGAGTGTTCCCTATACTGCCCTTTTAGCCCTAGAAGAGTGTTCACTCTACTGCCCATTTAACCCTAGAAGAGTGTTCACTATACTGCCCTTTTAACCCTAGAAGAGTGTTCACTATAGTGCATTTTTAACCCTAGAAGAGTGTTTACTATACTGCCCTTTTAACCCTAGAAGAGTGTTCACTATACTGCCTTTTAACCCTAGAAGAGTGTTCACTATGCTGCCCTGTTAACCCTAGAAGAGTGTTCACTATACTGCCTTTTAACCCTAGAAGAGTGTTCACTATGCTGCCCTTTTAACCCTAGAAGAGTGTTCACTATACTGCCTTTTAACCCTAGAAGAGTGTTCACTATACTGCCCTGTTAACCCTAGAAGAGTGTTCACTATACTGCCCTGTTAACCCTAGAAGAGTGTTCACTATACTGCCCTGTTAACCCTAGAAGAGTGTTCACTATACTACCCTTTTAACCCCCAAAAGGAGTGTTCACTATGCTGCCCTTTTAACCCCCAAAAGGAGTGTTCACTATGCTGCCCTTTTAACCCCCAAAAGGAGTGTTCACTATGCTGCCCTTTTAACCCCCAAAAGGAGTGTTCACTATACTGCCTTTTAACCCCCAAAAGGAGTGTTCACTATACCACCCTTTTAACCCCCAAAAGGAGTGTTCACTATACTGCCTTTTAACCCCCAAAAGGAGTGTTCACTATACTGCCCTTTTAGCCCTAGAAGAGTGTTCACTCTACTGCCCATTTAACCCTAGAAGAGTGTTCACTATACTGCCCTTTTAACCCTAGAAGAGTGTTCACTATAGTGCATTTTTAACCCTAAAAGAGTGTTCACTCTACTGCCCATTTAACCCTAGAAGAGTGTTCACTATACTGCCCTTTTAACCCTAGAAGAGTGTTCACTATAGTGCATTTTTAACCCTAGAAGAGTGTTCACTATACTGCCCTTTTAACCCTAGAAGAGTGTTCACTATACTGCCTTTTAACCCTAGAAGAGTGTTCACTATACTGCCTTTTTAACCCTAGAAGAGTGTTCACTATACTGCCTTTTAACCCTAGAAGAGTGTTTACTATACTGCCTTTTAACCCTAGAAGAGTGTTTACTATACTGCCTTTTAACCCTAGAAGAGTGTTCACTATATTGCCTTTTTAACCCTAGAAGAGTGTTCACTATACTGCCCTGTTAACCCTAGAAGAGTGTTCACTATACTGCCCTGTTAACCCTAGAAGAGTGTTCACTATACTGCCCTGTTAACCCTAGAAGAGTGTTCACTATACTGCCCTGTTAACCCTAGAAGAGTGTTCACTATACTG